>NC_085013.1:23476336-23591336 GCF_963854185.1 Sardina pilchardus | reverse complement strand
ATGAAGAGGGAAGTCTAAGAAGAGATTGAGGAAGTGTGTGGACTGCTTGTGAAGGAACGTAAAAAGTGGCTTGTTTTGCCGTACGTTGTACAGCCTGCAATCTCTTCTCCTCGATAAGCCTACACCAGGAGTGGAGTGGAGCTCAAGGTGTTTGTCTGTGGCTCTCTGGGATAGGAGCTTGGGGTCAGAGGTCAGGCTCAGTCGCCGCGGTGACAGCCCCAACTTCAGTCATGAAGCAGCGGAGCGCCAGAGAAGTGAAGTGAAGACACAAGCATCAGAGACACAGCAGGGTATCCTGTTAATTACGACTCTCCCTTTCCCTCTCCTTCTCTCTCTGTCACTCTCTCCCTCACCCCTATCTCTCTCTCTCTGTCACACTCTCTCTCTAACACCCCCCCTCACACACACACCACACCACCACCCCCTCCTCTCTCGAACTTTCCCGTCTCTCCTGTTAACTTTCTCTTCTTGTGTCTGTCTCTGTCATTCTCTTACTGTCTATCAATCTCTCACTCTTTACCTTCTCTTCTCTCACCCCTCTCATTTTTTCTCTCCATCCCCCTCCTTCTCTCTCTCTCTCATCTCCTCCTCTTTCTACTGCAAGTGTCTCTCAGTGGCAGCAGCTCTTGCAGTTCCTGTCATACCCGAAGTAGACTGACACACACCAGCCTTATCTTTCCAGCTCTGTCCACTGCTCTCTCTCCTTTCCTTCCTTCTCTCTCTCTTTCTTCTCTCTCTCCTTCTAAAGCTTTCTCTCTCATCTCTCTCTCTTCAGGATGTGGAGAGAGAGGCAGTTTATTTATTCATCTATGAAATATTTTTTATTTTTTCATTTACTTTTCAGCACGTTGTTGCTGTCTGTCTCCTCATGTCATCATACTGTACTGTACATCAGTAAGACATGTTCTCATTATACGATTCGTATTAATTGAGATCGTGAGTCATGAAAGTAGTTTTATCCATTAAAAGTCCAGCATTCTATTGCTACATAACTGATATATTATGTAAAATATCTAAACTACATTTCTAAATACAGTATATTGTTATTGTAGGCTAGTCAAATTCATTGCACACAGAGTTGTTGAGATATTGCACCTGCAGATTAGCAATCATCTGTAGTTTCCCTTTCGTCCTCCTTACAATCAGTGCAGGGGAGGACACATGCCTTGCAGATGCGGATGAGATTTTTCTGCAAGGGCTTACACAGCTGGGTGATTTTTTAATATATGTACAGTCAAGTTATTCTAGCTAGTATTGTCTCGGAGGCAGGTGTTCTGACAATTATGTTAAAGTACAGCTGATGAAAATTAATGTGCAGAAAGTGGGAGGAGGTTTTTTTACACTAGTGGTTCATTGCCTTACTCCTGCTGGTGACAGGCGTGACTCTAGGCTCTACAGGCATGTGCAAAGACAAAATTTCACTCATATTTTTTTTAAATATTCAGTGTTATTTATCATCTACAGTGCAATGCAAATCAGAAATCAGAAATCACTACAGTGAGACAAATACAATTTTCAAGCCCATATTTTGGAGTTAATAAGGATTCACCATGTTTTAAGCAACGGTACCAAACTACCAAAATAAATATGGGTCAAATATGGGGCTACTACAGTATATATCATAACAAATTGTTGCTGATTTACAAACTCTGGCCTTGGAGTCTACAGTAAGTGTACTGTAGGCGTGAGTCAAATCAGAGATGAGTGTGCTGACTTTCGACATACTCCATCTGTGCAATTAGCCAAATGGCACAGTGTGCTACCACTCGGATTGAATAGATCGCTTGTCATTACAGGCTATCCATCTAAGCATTGGATCAACAAAGGCTACAAGCAGGCAAGAATCTGAATGTATGAATATGCTAACAACAGGATAATTCTTATTTCTTCCATTTCTAATGTCAAGCGTGAAGTCAGAAAAGTTGGCAAAGGAATTGGATTGACTTAAATGGAAGAGCAAGTGCCATAGAGAATTCAGAGTAATGTTCAATTAGTCATCATTGTGAGGCAACATATCTCAGCACAACTCTAATGTTTCATTTATAGAATGCAAAAAAAGGAACCCATCGAGCAGTTAGCATTCTAATCACGACGGGAGGGACTGTTTAAGCACATAACGTCCAATCAGACTGGCCTGTGTGACTTCCTCTGGTCTTAGAAATGTTCTTATGATCAATATTATAATCATCCTTATTATGGATGACATTGGGGGAAATATTGTATCAATGTATGGTATCCAGGAGGTTAATTGAGATAGTTTTCACAGCTTACTGTGGCAAACATTTGTGCTTCCTTTCAAAATGCTTTGAAAAGCCTGTGTGTTGTATACACTAGCTACAGATTGGCACTCTCTGGTGTAGAACATCATGATCTACTCACAAGAAGGAAATCGTTTCAAACTATACAGACAAAGAGCAGATCATTTTTGCCAGTTGCACAAGAGTCAACTGAAAAGAAGATTCAGACAAAAAGAGAATGGATTTTTAAATACGAAAGCACGTCATGTCATGTTAGCAAAAGAGGGTCACGATATTAACACAAGAGTGCCCTGGAACACCAATCACCCAAGCGAGACTTCCTGAAAATGATTAACACTCAACAGGAAGTGTCCTAAAGCTGGCAATGAATAATAAAATAACATTTAATTTAGCAAACTAAATATGAATAAGAGCCATCACTTATGAATGGTTTCTAATGTTCCTGTGTTTCATGGTGAATTAATCACAGACAGACAATGGTGTGTGTCTGTGTACCTGTGTGTGAGAGAGTGTGTGTGCGCCTGTGTGTGTGTGTGTGTGTGTGTGTGTGCGTGCGTGCGTGCGTGCGTGTGTGTGTGTGTATGTGTGTGACTGTGTGCACATCTCTCTCTCTCTCTCTGTCATATATATATATATATATATGTATGATGCTTGAGCAATGCACTGAACAATGGTTCAAGGACAGAAACAAGAAAACATGTCCAGTAGGCAAAATACCTCCCTGAAATATCCTTATCCACACATACAGTAGCAATTCAGATGTGAGATTGTAAAAGAATAAAATAACTCTCCGACTGTAATCAGTTGATGTATTCATGAGCACATATCCTCCATCTACAGATGTGTGTTGGCTTGGCTATACATTAAACATTCAGATCTCTATGTTTTATGTACATGAAATGCTTGATCTCTGTGCCTAAGTGAAATTATCTCTGTAAACATGTACAATTCTATTGGGTCTGTGGATCAAATGGAAATGTGATGAATAGTGAAGGATATCATCATTAACAGGCTCTACGTTCTACATTCAGAAGCTGCATATCTCCCCTTACTGGTTCATCTAGTCGGTGTTAAACTCAGGTCAGGGTAGATAGACAGGAGGAAGGAGTAAGATTGTAGTCTCTCAAGACTATATAGGACTTTTGAATCCCCTTCAGACCAAGGTTTTGCATACGGGTGTCAATCAGAATACAAACTTTCTACATCTTTATGTTCACCAACTGTAATCTTTTCCCCAGTCCCTACTTCCACCTATAGAGCACACAACTAGTACGCTGCCATGTAACATATGATATACGACACCGGGCACGGAACTGAAGTGTTCACTTCGCGGAGCATATGCTGCAACAATTAGCTTCCACTGTAATCTGCAATCTGTAAACTGGAATGAAACTGGCTACACCAGACATGATAGCAGCGTGTATATTCGATTATATTAGACCAGTCTCTCAAAACGTTTTTTTTTTTATATATATATATATACTCCGTGAATAGCCTGAGTACGGAGTATAAAAAAAAAACGTAAAGATAAAGCGGGGCAAAAACCACAGGGGTCTCCCAGACACGCAGATCTACTGTAGCCAGGTGGTGCTGGAGAAGGTGGTGTGTGAAGGAAGAAAACTCACTGTACAGAACAGCTGCTGCTAGCAACTCAGTGCAAACTCTTGAGAAAACACACTGTACTTGGAATAGTAGAGAGATTCTGATTGGCCCAGAGTAGAGACGGTGAGCCAATCAGCACAGCCCTCTGAGTTTCCTGACTGAACTAATTTGTCTGACTGAAATTAAATGGTGTCAGTGACAGGTAGGGCACCCAGCATCCTCTCCCAGAGGATTTTCCATCACTGACATAACAAGGCAGACATTATCAAATCACACGAGGGTGAAAGTGTAGATTGGCAGGGAGGGATGGGAAATGTGCTACCTGCACCATGCACTTCATTAAAACAGTCTCACATCTACTGTACCTCTCCTATCTTAATCATTAGATGGCACAAAGCAACAAACTGAAGTTTAAAGTTTTAAGTTAGAAGTTGGGACTTTTTGGAGAGATGATAATCATGACAATGCCTTTCAGTGCTTTTTTTTTTGTTCAGGTATATCATGCAGATAGGAACTGTTGTCTGAGAGATCATGTTTGGAACAGAGAGGAACTGTTGTCTGAGGGCGACAAACAGTAATATATAAATTATCTGCCCATCTATCTATCTATCTATCTGATTTACAGTATATCACATAGGAAAAAATGGCGCAAAAGTACTGAGAGGGAAATAAGAAATTTGCCGTTGCCAAGCACACAGATCGACAGACAGACACAGTCAGGTGGACAGACAGACGGGTAGATAGACTGCGGCTCAAACGTGGCGAGTGAGTGAGTGAGTCTTTCGGCGCCCGTGACACCTGACGCAGTTGGCCCGGCTCCAGCGGGACGACCCGAGAGCGCCGCGCGGAGCGAAGATGGATGCCTGTGATGGCGAGCTATCAGTCGTTCCGCCCCTCGCGTCTCCGCGCACATTCATCATTCGCTCGAGCTGTTTGTTCTCTGTCACATTAGGCCTTCACATTTGAATCTGCTTGATCTAAATAGAAATTGATTTATTGTCGACGACGCCAGGGCTGCACTGCCTCTGTGTGTGCGTGTGTGTGTGTGTGTGTGTGTGTGCCTTTGTGTGAGTTCCTCAGTAAGAGCGTACAGAAGTGTGGGAGGGTCTCACTTCTCAGTGGGGGAAGTGGATCTGAGGCTTATCAGCGACTACCACCTCTCCACATGAATCTTTAACCTCCAACTCCAAACTCTCAATAGCACCAGCTTCATTCAGTAAAAAGAAACCGTCTTGGCTCTATCATGGAAAATTCAGGATATTGTCATGGTCCTCTCACTGTTCGCACTAGAATCAAATCTTATATCCATATAAAGTCCTGGCTTTTGTTCGCACTAGAATCAAATCTTATATCCATATAAAGTCCTGGCTTTGTAAATAGGAAACAGACACTTTTCTCCCAATACAAATGAATCTCAACCTTCTGGCCTTTCAAACACCAAGTATACCAATTATGATCCCAATTTGATTATGCTTCTCTTCTCTTTAACTTTTTCACTATGCAAGATTCTCACTTTTACAAATTCAATTTGATGGTAGTAAACAAACTTGTAATTAGTGAATTGTTCAACTAGCATAGCTATACAGCATAGGTGTAGCAAGTCGCTCCTGAGAAAACCAACAAATTCAAAGAACGGCGAATCTCCAAATCTCGCAAGAATTGTGCAACATTTCCTTGTCAGTGGATACAGCTCTTTTGGATATCATTTTTGCCAGTTGTTAATCCTTCACCTACACAACAAAAGCATTTGCATTGCGTACAACGGGGATAAGTCACGAGACGTTTGCTATTTACAATAGCGGAGTAACATATCTCTCACAGTCGTCAAAAGTACTGTACCTAAACCTGCATAGTGTTGCTTTAACACAATGGCTTGTGGTGATGTGACATTGTGGTGTGTTCAGTTCAGTTAAGAGGCCGATACCTTCAGTTGACACTGAATAAAACAGTGATTTAACAGTTCACAGTTCGCTTCACAGTTCGCTTCAGACCCATGAAGGAGTGTGCACTTTAGCAAAACCATCCATGAAAGAACAGCCTCTAGGGTTGTTTGCCAAGCTCAAAATGACCATTAACCTTTTGCAGTGAATGAGTAAAGATCAATAACGTGGCACATTTGTAGATACACCTATGCATTTTGACAGAACCATATATGATCTTGATGCTTCATATTTCAAAGACAGAGTGGCTAAGACTAAGCCGTAAAGAACTCCAGCCAATCAACAAGGAGTTTGGAGAGCTCTGAAGGGGTGCATGTACAGTAGTTGAGCAATGACCTTTAACAAAACTGAATCACGGACTGCATCTTCAAGAGACTAATTTATTAAATCAAGATATGAAAAAAAAGTAGAGAGTAAAATGGCAAACTCCATGGTCTCTCAGCCCAACACAGATGTTTAGCCCACATGGTTATCTCCTCTGGCCTCTCAGTCCTTTACAGATGTTTAGCACACATGGTTTTAGCACTCCTCTCCCCAATCATCAAATCATCAGCCCAAACAGCGCCAGCGTTGCCGGGGAGACAGATGGTCAGTGCAGAGGGGTGAGAGTTGGACTATCGTTTGGTTTGAGGGCCCCTTCAGGTGGGCTTGTGGGGGATGCACACACGCACACACACACACGCACACACACGCACGCACGCACACACGCACGCACACACACACGCACACACACACACACACACACACACACACACACACACACACACACACACACACAGACACACACACACACACACACACACACACACACACACACACACACACACACACACACACACACACACACACACACACACACACACAAATGGTTCGAGGGGTCCTTCAGGAGTATGTGTGGGAGATGCACACACATACACAGACATGCACCCGCACACACACACACAAACACACACACACACACACACACACACACACACACACGGTGACTCACCCACTGCACTGTCACATAAACACTTAACATCGTCATAGAAACTTTTATTTGTTGGGGATCCATTCATGACGGGATTGGAGTGGTGCTTGGGGCCCGTTAACGAGCAGGTCCCCTCGTGCGCACCTCTTCACCCACATAGAGCGTAAACAAAGCGGTCGCTGGGCCATCCATGGCTCTATGACTTACACAAGCTTACGTCAGCCACTGGCA
The DNA here is from genome assembly GCF_963854185.1 of Sardina pilchardus. Lineage (NCBI taxonomy): Eukaryota > Metazoa > Chordata > Actinopteri > Clupeiformes > Clupeidae > Sardina > Sardina pilchardus. The sequence goes on along the minus strand of NC_085013.1, from coordinate 23,584,335 downwards.
TTTACACACCTCACTCCTCAGTACATTCATTTTCATGAGCGTTTGTATAACGTTATCAATACAACAAGAGTCAAACAAAAGTGTTCCCGTAGCCGGTGTTCAACTCCAAATAAAGAAGAAGGAAGAAAAAGACAAGGCTATCCAACTCATTTCAAGACAATAACTGTCACAGAATTCTTTACAGTAGATCTGCTTCTGAAGGCTCACATTTCACCCGAGTCAATCTCACAAAAAAGAGTAGACACCAATTTTTGAGTTTTTGATAGGACACTTTTTTCCCAAAGTCCATTTCGATTACAGTGAAATGATTATGTCTATTATCACCCTACCAATGACCCTCCCACTCTGCAATGGCTCCTTTGATTGCCATGGAAACCTACCATCATTGTCAAAATCTTCTCAGGAGCCACATGCAATTTTCAGGATGTGAGCAGCACTGACAATGGCCAATCAGTAGTCAGGAGACATGAGAGAGAACAAGGGGAAATCTGCCTCTACGGCATATCAGTCCCGTTACACGGCATAGAAACAAGGCACATAGGCAGCTCCAACGATTCTAGAACAGAGCTGTGTTCTAGAATCTCTGGGCAGCTCTGTGTGGTCAGGGCAAATGTATTAGTCCTGAGCTGTTTACTCCCAGACTTGTGTGCTTTCACTGATACTTTATACATCCGTGCACAGCTATATCATAGATTGGTAGGAATTTGCTACAATATAAATACAGTTGCATTCACCCTTCGTATCTCTCTCTTTCTCTTTCTCTCTCTCTCTCTCTCTCTCTCTCTCTCTCTCTCTCTCTCTCTCTCTCTCTCTCTCTCTCTTCTCTCTCTCTCATACACACACTCATCCTACAGGTCTCCCTGTCCATCTCCTTCTCTCTCCCTCTCCTCCCTCTCCTCTCTCTCCTTCTCCATCTTTTTTACTCTATATCCCTCTCTTTCTCTCTCTCTGTTCCTCTGTGTCCCTGTATCTCCCTTTCTCTCTCTCTCCCTTTCCCTCTCTCTCACTTTCTCTATCCCTCTATTTCTTCCTTCCTTATTGTGCCCTGTCTGCCCAGATCTTGCCAGACATCACACTTCCACACCAATCACAAGGAACGCTCCTCCTCTATTCACTCTCAATAGCAATCACCGAGATAGCCTAACACTTTTCGCCCAGTACAAATGAATCTCAACTTTCTGGCCTTTCAAATCCCCCCATTTCAAGTATACCAATTATGATCCCAATTTGATTATGTCTCTCTTTCACACAACAGCTTGCCGCGATGTGACATTGTGGTGTGTTTGGTTAAGAGGCTGATAACTTCAGTTAACACTGAATAAAACAGTGATTTCGCTCAGTTCACAGTTAGCTTCAGAACCATGGAGGAGTGCGCACTTTAAAACCCACCCATGAAAAACAGCCTAGGGTTGTTTATCCAGCTCAAAAATACCAATAATCATTAGAGGTAAATGAGTATAGAGATCAATATCATGGCATATTTGAGGATTCACTTATGTATTTAGAGAGGGCAACATATGATCTCAATGCTATATATTTCAAATGGCTTTTAACTATGGTCCTGACGACCTCTAGAGCAGAGAGAGACAAAAAAGGCTGCTTCTCGATTTTGTCGTGGCCCCGTACACATATTCCCTAAGGACTCTCACAGAGAAAGCAATGTTGTCTATTCAGGTTGAAAACACTTTAGTGTGATGTCTCGTTACAGGCCAGGAGTGACAGGCCATCACAGTGTAGGAGAGCAGAGGGGTGCAGGGATAGAATTACATTTCACACATTGTGTGTGTATGTGTGTGCCCAAGTCTTGTGTGTGTGTGTGTGTGTGTGTGTGTGTGTGTGTGTGTGTGTGTGTGTGTGTGTGTGTGTGCGAGAGAGAGAGAGAGAGAGAGAGAGAGAGAGAGAGAGAGAGAGAGAGTGTGTGTGTGTGTGTGTGTGTGCGCACCTCTCTGTGTTTGTTTGTGTTTGTCAGAGTTTTTGATGCACTGGATATATCTTACTAATACATACAGACGTGAGAGCACTGAAGCAGGTGATCCTGCCCACATAATCATGCATCCTCACATCTTCAGAATGACACATACACGTACACACACAGAGAGAGACACACACATGCACGCACACGCACACACACACACACACACACACACACACACACACACACACACACACACACACACACACACACACACACACACACACACACACACACACACACACACACTAAAAGGACAAAACCCTCACTTCACTCAAGAACTGGTGAGCAGGGAAAACAGCCATGAGTAAGCTGACATTAGAGTCTGAAAAACTCTTTGATTTGTATAATAAAGGGGGAAAAACATTTAGCGATAATAAGTATAATTCAATCGATAAAAAACAGGAAAAAACTGGGATGATGTGACATTAGAAGCACGCTCAAAGAAAACTGATTTAGGATTCTATCATTTGATAGATTTAGATTAGCCGTATTTGTGCAGACGGTTACAATATGTGTAGCCGACATGTATCTATTTTTTCTTCTTCTGTTTATGTTGTTTACTCTGATTTTATTACATCATGTTTGTTGTTCTAGTGTACTTGGAAAACATTTCTCAGTGCCTTCCCGAGTCAAAATCACTGAAATGTTCGTGGACAAATTATACACCAGCATGTTAAACAAGCGTTTTTCATATCAACAGAGATGCTGCATTTTATCACGTCTACCCGGACTAGTGACTAGAAACAGTTCAACTCCCTGCCTGCATATAATTCCACTGCATATAGAAACATTATGCATGACCCCCAATTCTCCACGTGTCTATCCCATAATGCTTCAGATGGATGCCTGAGCTTCCTCAGCATAGGCCACGCTAAAAAAACAACAAAGAAACTCTCGCCCCTTTCCCTGACATGCTGGTCCTCTCCTCTCCTCTCCTCCTCTAAGTGCAATCCCTAGTTAGAGCTCCTCGGCGCAATCAAGCCACAGGGACAAGAACATCTGCAGGCCTCTCCAAATTGCATGACCGCGTGACAACTTTAGGCTTTTAAAGATCGTAATCCGTTTGAAGAATGCATGAGCCTTATCGCGCCTTTCCCTCTCTGTCCTCTTGTGTGCCGGGTGTGTGTGTGTGTGTGTGTGTGTGTGTGTGTGTGTGGGTTGGGGGGAGGGCTGAGGGCTAGGGTTGGGGGGGTGGTTGAGGTTGGTGTGGGTCGTGAGTAGCACTTTCCGAGGGATTCTATTGTTAACGCTAGACAGCGGAGGCCTACAAATATGGCAGCTAAATAAAGCATGGGGTAATAATGCAGAGGAGTCTTACAGTGTTCCGTTTCCAAAGGCTCCCATTAAAGCCCTTTGTTCAAATATTTATCTTAGTCAAGCTGTTCAGCCATCTGAGACACACACTGTTCCCCTCAAATGACAGATTGATGATAGGGCCAGCTACCTATATTAATACAGCCCAGGGTGCCATTTTTATAAATTTGTGTCAATTTCCTCGCTCTGCACACCTTCTCTAACCACATTACAGTCTGGTTTGTTTGTCATCGTGTGCGTTGATTTTGATAGACTACTTTTCAGACGTTTCCTTGCGTACATCAAACACTGCTGTCTTCAAAAGGGGCGATAAATTGATGAGATCCACTGTAGTGAGTTGACAGTGTGCAAAAGACAAAGCGAATTGGAGTTGACTTACATTGGAGACACTAGATGTTCATATAATAGTACATTGGAGCAGCATCGTGTTAGAATGTTTTTTGTTTGTTTGTTTGTTTAATTGTCACAATGGTGACAATTATCTTTTTTCATCTGCTGTTGAAGAAAATAACTTTCATCAATATTACACGGCGTCATTTCACATAAGTAATTAGGCATCAACACAACACTGTAAATAGGGCATGCAAACACACACACACACAGAGAGAGAGATAGAGGGAGAGAGAGAGATGAAGAGGGAGAGAAAGAAAGAGAGAAATAGAGCGATGAAGAGGGAGAGAGAGAGAGAGAGAAATATGCACACAGATGTGCATACGCAATCAGGCGTGCTTTCACCCACTACAGTATGTAAACTAAAGGGAATCCCCACTAATGGCTTAGCAGGGGGAGCATTTGTTTTAATTTAGACTCTTGCAGAACAGAGGCAGCTTCACATTCACAGCTAGCTGGCTTGTGGAGTAATCTTGACACAACCTCGGAGTGCTTTGACAGAGCTTTTATATGGGCCCATTGCACTCACAGTACTCTCTAAAATATGCATTTTGGGGAGAATTATGGCTCTTTTTGTTTAAATTAAATGGCCACCGCCACCTTCATCTGAATTCATTTCCATAGTTTGCCTTTTCTCTGTCATGTTAAGTGGACCGTGAGGTCACATTTAATATGTTCTTCATTCCAGGCGCCATTCAATCATTACCTAATAACTGCTGATCATTTCACTTAGACGACGTATAATTTTGAATTGTCACACCAGTCAAATAATAACATTGCAGGACTCGATTTGAAATCCATTTTTTCTCCCCATGTGGTTGACAATGATTCATTACAAAACGTAATTTGGTGTGGAGGAGCGATGGAAATGTGCAGGCACACGTCGCAGTCTAATTGGAAACAATGTTCATATGATAAAAGGTCTGAAATCATTGCTTCATCACAAATACTGGTTTGTAAAAAAGGAACAAGCAATTTACTGGTACCAGTAATGGCTTGAGTGAGAAGGACGTGGGGGTGGGGGGGGGGGGGGGGGGGGGGGGGGGGGGGGGGGGGGGGGGGGGGGGGGGGGGGGGAGCACAGCATCTGCATGTGCAGCTTGTACTGTAAATATTTTAAAGCTTTTAATGATGTGAACTCAACTCAATGCAACTTGTTTCCTTTCAGTTGTGCACAGAAAAATGATAAGATGCTACTGCAATATGAAGAAAATGGCAGAATTACATTGATATTTGCTACAGATAACATAAGAACTATCTCTGTATTTTTCTCCTCCGTGTTCTCTCTCTTTCTCTTTCTCTATGTAAAGTTCCTCTGAAATTCAAGTCAGAGCTGTAAAGAAAAAGAGAACCCATTTGTCATCCCCTCTCCTCTCCCCCTCTCCTCTCCTCCCCCTCTCCTCTCTAGTTTCCTTGGCGTTGCTGCTCGAGCCGATTGTTCAGCTGTTTCCTCGGCCCGAGTTCTCTGTGAGAATAAAGGTGCAGAGACTCCATCTCCTGTTCCATTATTCTGCTAATCAATCACAAGCTGCATTTAATGACTCATGGAGCCAGAGGAGCAAACGGAGGCCTTGTCACGTCTATTCAGTCACGTAGTTTGAAGACGCGTACAGCAACCGGAAGCTTCCGTGCCACAGCTGCGGAGCGCAGACGAAGTCCGCAAGACGCACAGCGCTGTTGGCACTTCCGTTCAAAACCACCCACTTGGAAATGTACCTTTTATGGTCCGTTATTTACTCTTAAGCTCACAGAAGCCATTAAGCTATTTGCTAATTTGTTTGGGCAGAAGCGCTAATTGCGCCCAAATGTCACCACTGTGGGTGTCATTGCGAAGAGTATCAGGGGACAAACAGCTAAATCTAAATCGCTAATCTCCTCAAAATGTCGCCTCTCTGCGGGTGTCAGTGAGACGAGAGGAAAAAAAAAAAAAAAAAACATAAATAAACAAATAAATAAATAAATACGCCACAGAGGCGCAATCTCACAGTCAGCAGTCAGACAATCATTAGAGATGGAGGACATGCGTGTGAGTCAGCGACCCATCATTTCGGCGCAGCCATTAAGCGAGCGCTGAGGAGATTGGACTGGACACTAATAAACATGATCGTGTTCATTTTCACAATTAGGCTGATGAAGCTTGCGGAGTGTCACTGCTCGGACTGATGAGTTCTGTCTCCTCCCAAGAAGAGCAGGGGCCAGACTAGACTAGACTGGACTAGACTGGATTGAGGGGCAGAGTGCTTTTGAAAATGTCTGGGACGGAAGGAATGCTCCTCACAACATGTATACAGCTATCCTCCCGCAACCCCTCTGCCCACCCATCACACACACACACACACACACACTCAAACACACACACACACACACACACACACACGCACATGCACACGCACACACACGACACACACACACACACACACACACACAAACACACACACACACACACTCACACACACAAAATCTCTCTCACTCTCACACACAGACTAACACACACACACAGAGACTAACACACACACACACACACACACACCTACACTCGCACACACACTAAGAGATACCATGCAGCACTCAGAGACTATATTTTTTAATTTCCCCCAAGCCAGACAGCAATAAAGTCTCTCTCTCTCTCTCTCTCTCTCTCTCTCTCTCTCTCTCTCTCTCTCTCTCTCTCTCTCTCTCTCTCTCTCTCTCTCTCTCTCTCTCTCTCTCTCTCTCTCTCTCTCTCTCTCTCTCACCAAAGCCCCCACCCCACCTTACCCGACCCCATCTTCAGCACATCCTCACCCCACCCCACCCTCGCCCCTACACCCAGCGCATCCCCAGGTGCATGTGTAAGTGTAAGTGTAAGCAGTAAGTGAGGAACGCTGGCAGACCAAGAGAGCCGAGAGAGGAAGATCCCTGACCTGTGAAATCACAGAGACACCCTCTGATTAGAGCCAATCACCCCCAATGACCGGTGCTCTCTCTCTCTCTGTGTGTGCGTGTGTGTGTGTGCGTGTGTGTGTGTGTGTGTGTGTGTGAGTGCAACTGTGTGTGTGTGTGCGTGTGTGTGTGTGTGTGTGTGTGTGTGTGTGTGTGCAACTGTGTGTGTGTGTGTGAGTGTGCGAGTGTGTGTGTGTGTGTGCATGTGTGTGTGTGTGTGTGTGTGCGTATGTGTGTGTGTGTGTTCATCTGTGTGTGTGTGCGAGTGTGTGTGTGTGTGTGTGTGTGTGTGTGTGTGTGTGTGTGTCTGTCTGTCTGTCTGTCAGCCACCACTGCACCACAGCATGCCGTCTCAAGGACAAAGCAGGCTGTCTGTCTGTCTGGCTGGCTGCACATCTCCCCTCTCCGTGTTTCAGAGATTAGCATCACTCTGATCTCCAACCATTTGAAAGGTAATTAGCTGCACTGACCATGCAGTACTTTTCCTGAATGAACTTTTAAAAAGAAGATTTTTTTTTCACGATTTATGAGTCATGGAGAAATATTCTGGACTCACTGGTTGAATCATATTGGATAAAAAAAAGAAAACAGCATGATGTGAAACGAAAAGGGAAATATGTACGTTTGGGAAGCTGCATTTAATCTTTGATGTCCTTTTGAATAATATAATACATGGGCCTACTGTTTGGAGTCGCTACATTGAGAATCGGCTACTAAAATCCTTTGGCGGTATCAGAGAGGGTTAAAGCGGAGCGAGAGGCACAAACGTTCGATCATTTCCGCGTTCTGTCTTCGCAAGGGGGAGGGGGGCTAAACCCCTCTTTAAGCAGACCTACGTTACATTCGAACTGAACTGCTTGCCAATCTGACAGAGATTGATATCCCACTATGACGTCTTTGCGACACGCCTAAGCAGACAGGAACTGTTCGAATTTTACTTCCATAGAGATGCATTATGTTGCTCTATCTTGTCAGTAATGAAGGATCTTTGGCGCTATATACTTTGGCGTCATGCAATGATGGACAGATGAACGGCCATCAGCCATGTCACCTGAGCATACTTTGATTTTTTATTTTTTATTTTTTTTAAATGCTGGAGAAGGGAAATGTTTAGATTCCGCTGTTTAGATTCCGCTATTCTTTTCTTTAGATTTCGTTATACAACGCATTGACAGCGCAATAATTTTGACAACCAGAGATCAGTGACGACGGCTGCATTTTACACACAAAATGGTTGTAAAATCTGGTTGGCTTCCAGGCTAGTCAGACTACTACAGTGTTCACATAATTAGGCCTTAGTCCAGTCTTTAGTCTTGGCTTAAATATACTATACTGAGCATGTTAGTATAGTAGTAATTTCAGTCTGAAATCAGTGTTCATCATTCACACCCTAAAACAAGAATCTGAGTTATTGAAACTGGAGTGCAACTCCAGGGAGGGACACTGTACTGTCCGTCCAGGCAAACAAACTTTCAGAACAAACTTGCTGTCTTTTCCAGTGTCGATTTAGGAGCCGATTTAGGTGCCAACTCTGAGCATCAGTGTTACTGATAGCTGCACTCGTATGAGGGAAGAGCTGCTTGTTTGACCTCCAAAACTACTTCAATTATGGGTGAAACTTTATCTAGCTGCCGTTCATAATACAATGGCAGGGCACAGTGTAGGCTTAAGTGTGGCCTGATGATAACACAGGATGAGTCAGGATGCCAGAGCAAAAGCCAGGGCAAGAGAAGGCCCTATACTGTAGTGGAGGCTCAGATATCCTTTTAAATGAACTTGCATTCAAATGTAGACAGACCAGGAGAAGGATCTACAGTACAGAACACGATCAAATTTTAAATGAGCTCACATTCAAATGCAGTGAAACCAAGGAGATAACCCTACAGTGAGTTCTGTTCCTTTAAATTAGCTCACATCGGAATACATTTTCCAATAAATTCTCTCCATGTTTGGAACTTTGTCTCTCGATCTACAGTATACACATTGGCCACATTTACTTGGACAACTATCCCGAAAAATCTGTTTACATGGGATGCGTTCTATTCCAATCAGGTGTTCTCAAGTGCTTTAGAATCTTTGATCGGAATAGCCGTTGTTGCCTCCTTTTGCTTGAGAGGATACAGCAGTCAATCTGAATGACCCACCACTTACAGTATTTCATTCCGATTGAGGTGTTTATGTGACCATTTAGAGGTGTCCATGTGTCTGTGAGTGATCAGCACTGCTCTCCATTTGAGTGCAGTCTATCATGATTGCCTATTGCCTTTGTGGCAAACCAAACATAGACCTTGTTATGTACGATGCAAGATCCTCACATTCTACAATGCCCCCCTGCCCCCCCTTCCCCAGCACACACACACACACACAAACACACACACACACACACACACACACACACACACACACACACACACACACACACACACACACACACACACACACACACACACACACACACACACCGTCACCATCACCCCTCTTCGCTACTAGCCACATGTGTTCAGAGACGCAATCAGAACACCAAATGTTCCAGAACCTTCACAATAACAAATCCATTAGCTGATGAGAATATTGTTTGGCTGCATGTGGACGTGGTCCTGGCCTGCTCTGAATGCTCATCAGTGCTGCTGGTTTGGGCTCCAGATAAAGAGTGACAGAATGCTGGAAAATGGATGGAAATTGTTTCCTTGTATGCATTCTTCTCATCTCTCTTCGCATAATAACTCTGTTCCATACCGAATGACCAGCGGGGATGGTGTAGAATATATGCACACAAGATGCATGAGCTCCGCGAGATGTAAAATGTTATTTTGTAAATTTAACAAGAGGTGCTTCGGCCCTCCCTGGCCCCCCTCCACCTCCCTCTCATTAGAGACATTTCCACGTTAAACCACGAACCATAAAGGCCTGCTTAAGTAACCATGAAGGGTTAAGCTAATTATTTTATTGTCCTGCTGGCGTCTAGAATGTACCACACTACACACACACACACACACACACACACACACACACACACACACACACACACACACACACACACACACACACACATATATACACACACGTCCTGAGATTTAATTACCCCAGGTTCTTTCATGTCTATGACTAAGTCGTTCTCTTTTAGTCAAACCTTCATCATTACCGTTTTGGGAATAGTCTTGCAGGATGATAAAAGGTGACATCTCATGTTCTTCCTTCAGAGAACCGAGGTTACATTCGTAACCAGAACACACCGTAAGCCAAGCCTGAGGTGTGTGTGAGTGTGTGTGTGTGTGTCTGTGTGTGTGTGCGTGTGTGTTCTTCAACTCCTTATGCCCGTCTCATTGCTAACGGTGTGTGTGTGTGTGTGAGTGTGTGTCTGCGTGTGTGTGTCTGCGTGTGTGTGTGTGTGTGTGTATGTGTGTGTGTGCTCTTCAGCTCCTTATGCCCTTCTCATTGCTAACGGTCAGCTGCTGCCCCCCTTGAGGACTCATCACGAGAGCCGAGAGCAGCCAGCGGAGGAGGCCTCTGAGCGATCTTTGGCTCCGTATTGATTTGCCCACTCACATAATAAGGGCCCCATCACGCCTCACAGCAAGCACTCATGCACCCCGGTGAAAATTCACTCCAGATTATTCCACTGTGAAGCCGAAACAAACACAACACAACACAACACAACACAACACAACACAACACAACACAACACAACACAACACAACATGTGGCTGGTGTGTGCTTGTATATTACATCTCTAAACACTGAGTGATGAGCAGAGACAACAAACTGATATTTTGCACAAAGCAAACAGAGAGTGAATGGGTCTTAAGACTAGAGAATAGGTTATGCAAGGACAGCCGATGAGGGACCTGATTTGAATGATGAACGTGCAAAATCTAAAAGTCAAACTTAAAGTAATTTAATAACCAGGTAATATTAAAAAAAAAAAAAATCTAATTTAACACCATAAGTGGGTAAGACCTTAACTGCAAACATGGATGAGTCAGATTAACGCTCCCACACACACACACCAAGATAGCTTTCGTTCACACACACGACACTCTGTAAGGCACCATGAGACACGTGTAATGTTTTGGCTCTGTAAGTGAAATTAAATTGAAATTGAAATTGAGAACTTTGCTTGTTGATAGACTTTGCACTTTGCCTTGCGATTTAGATTAGAGCCCTTACAGTGAACCAGACTGATCAAAGAAACGTTATTAGTGTGTTACGCAACTGAACTGGCTCTCTGGGGGGGGGGGGGGGGGACAGAATAGAGTGTGCCAGTGCATGTGAACTTATATGGGCATCTGGGGGACACGCTGGCGAAGACTAGGGCTGGAAGTACAGCTGGAAACAGGTCACACTGGGTCCTAGACCTGAGACAGCTACAATAAAACGGGGGCAAATACCCTGAAAGTTCAAAAAGAAGCAGTCTTGTGGCGTCGTGCGAAGAGCACTTCTCATTACAAAGAAGATGGACTGCAATGGGATGCAGCTCGGTCAGGAGCATAAACGTGGGCTCCTCTCTCCCTCTCTCTCCCTTTCTCCTTCTCTCTCTCTCTCTCTCTCTCTCTCTCTCTCTCTCTCTCTCTCTCTCTCTCTCTCTCTGTTGCTCTCCCCCTCTGTCATTCTCTTTATACAAACCTCCATGAAAGAGCGAGAGGAGCGAGAAAACAACCTCAGACAGGTCAGAAAAGATTGAAATGTTCCAATTCAGGGAGTTCACAGCCCCTTCGCTACAAGATTACTTTTCAAACACAATACATTTTCTCCCTCCATTTCGTTTTTCTTCTTTTCACATGCACTCCATGTCATCTCTTTCTGACTTTCCAAGCCTCAGACGAACAAAACTAAAAACCCCACCGAAAAGACGACACGAGGACACAGGGAACCTAAGTCGTCCTGCTGGAGGGGCTACATGGTCTGTGAGGGGTGAAGAGGTTTTTTTTTTTTTTCGGGGGGGGGTTGTCTTTTTTTAAGTCGTTCGCAAACTGTTCACCTTGCCACGTCTTATTACGGGTGCCTGCTGTTTGAACAAGATTGGCTTGCTAAAACAGTGTCATTACGTGCTCTGGAAAATCTGCGCCAGTCTGATAAAGGCTCACACAAATTGAACTTCAGAGCCGTTCAACTATTTAATATTATTTATTTATTTATTTATTTATTTTCCCTCGCTTGTCGCCCTGAACTGGAAATACAAATGTTCGGAGGCAAAAGAAAGTGGTCCGGCCGTACCCATATTTAGTAGTGTTAAATGTGTTTGGCTGATGGTGTATTTGCATATGAATTAGAACACAAGAGCATTAAAGGAAGAAACGGAGGGGGGCACATATAATGAGTTTTCCATTTATTTAAATGAAATAGCTGAAATTGGTTCAGTAGCTAATGAAATGCTCCCATAAGTGACTGACCTTTATCAGCTAGCTTCTCTGAACAGTGAAAGGATCTGTGTATGTGTGTGTGTGTGTGTGTGTGTGTGTGTGTGAGTGTGAGTGTGTATGTGTGCACGCACGTGCCTGCCTTCCTGCAGCATGTGTGCGTGACGTGTGTGTGCGTGTGTGTGTGTGTGTGTGTGTGTGTGTATGTGCATGCAAGCAGTCATGTGTGTGTGTGTGTGTGTGTGTGTGTGTGTGTGTGTGTGTGTGAGGGGTGTTGGTAGTGTGTGTGGTTTATAGATGGACAGGGGATATGAAAGCTAGGATAATAGAGGCCAGATAATACAATGCCTGTTTTCCCAAACCCATCTTGTGATAACTCTCCATAATTTGATTGTTTAGCATGGGCTGACTTTGCAGAAAAAGCACAACATTTTAAATTCTTCATTAGTTTCATCAGCCTGTTCCAGTCCTCAATGCCCAATGCTTACATTTATTCATCAAGCAGAGTGTTTCATGGGAATTATAGTTGCTTGCTACATAGATACAGTCTCTAATTACTACTCAAAGTAGTGAGGAACTTTGAATTTCATTCATAAATATAGCCGCAAGCGGCGATGGCGGGCCCGAGCACCTGCGGTGCGGAGACATGTGACATTTCGGAATCTAACAAAGCAACATGTGCGTGTTGGTGGGCATGTGCATGAGCAACACACATGCCCACCAAATTTGGTCAATTTTCCTGAATGTATGTGTCAACCACAACAGACAACACGCTAGGTGGCGCTATAGAGTCCCTAAGCCACACCCCAGGCCAGAGCTCTATCTCTGACTATCGATAGCAATTACGCACAAGCCCACCAAATTTGGTTCATTTTCGTGAATGTGTGTCAAACACAACAGACAATGCGCTAGGTGGCGTTATACAGTCCCTAAGACACCTTTGGCCAGATCGCTGTCTCTGAATAGCTATAGCAATAACACACATGCCCACCAAATTTGGTTCATTTTCGTGAATGTATGTGTCAACCACAACAGACAATGCGCTAGGTGGGCTCTAGAGTCCCTAAGCCACACTCTAAGCCAGAGCTCTGTCTCTGACTAGTGGTAGCACTAACACCAGATAACCAGTGTGTTGATTGGTGTACTGTAAATCATGCATCTGTAAGGCTTACATCAATATCTTTGCTTCAGATCATTGAATTCATAAAACCTGTTGCTGTATTTAATGTGTGTGTGTGTCTTGATGTAAACAAAACATAACTAAGTCATGATTGTTTGACTTTTTTGTATTCTGGTTATTACATGCTATTCCAACCAAGCATTTTTGTGAGGATAAGAACTTGGGTCTGGCTTAGTCAGTCCCCAATTCAATCACTAAAAATGACTTAACCTGAATAAAATCATCATACACATGACTTTTTCTTTACCTTTTACTTTACATCACACTGTCATTCTTGACCGACTCATGGCAAATATGGCCATTCATTTTCATGTGGATCAAGGAAGGGAGAGAGAGTGTGTGTGTATATGTGTGTGTGTGTGTGTGTGTGTGTGTCTGTGTGGAAAGAACGGGGGAGGGGGAACAATGCAGCTGAGAGAGAGAGAGAGAGAGAGAGAGAGAGAGAGAGAGACAGAGGGGGTAGAGACAAATGGATCAATAGAATATACACTTTTTTGATCCCGTGAGAGAAATTAATTTCTCTGCATGTAACCCAATTTAACCGAATTAGTGAACACACACAGCACACAGTGAACACACAGTGAGGTGAATCACACACTGACCAGCGGTGCTGGGAGAGCAGTGAGAGGTTGTGTGTGTGTGTGTGTGTGTGTGTGTGTTTGTGTGTGTGTGTGTGTGTGAGTGAGTGAGTGAGGAGAATGTGTGTGTGTGAGTGAGAGTGTGTGTGTGTGTGAGTGAGTGATTGAGTGACCAGGAGTCCCATTTGGGTCACGGACTGCAGGTGCTTGGGCCCATCAATGCCCCTTGCGGCCTTTTTGTGTCTTAAAAGACACCCCAATTCAAACATTCACCATTTCAATATACTTCACAATTCCTCTTGGGCAACCCCTCAAGATCATTTTACTGCTGATATGATATGATTCGATAAACCCTTGGTTTGATTCGATAAACCGTCTAAGTGTTTCAAAATACATGACTTTACTGTATTCTGGTTATTACATGCCATTCCAACCAAGCATTTTTACGAGGATTAGAACTTGGGTCTGACTTAGTCACTCCCCAATTCAATCACAAAAATGACTTAACCTGAGTAAAATCTTCATACACATGATCTTTTCTTTACCTTTTACTTTGCATCACACTGTCATTCTTGACTCTGTGTGTGTGTGTGTGTGTGTGTGTGTCTGTGTCTGTGTCTGTGTCTGAGTCTCTGTGTAGCAAGCGGGGGAGGTTAGAGAGACATCCAGCTGGGAGAGAGGGGGGTCATGGGGCTAAGACAGTAGTTCTGTGTGTAACACGCGCGGGCAGAAAGGAGCGGATAGGAGAGACCATAGTCATATGAAAACCTGAATAACTCACTTTCTGTTAATGTGGCTAACGCCAAAATTTCAGCATAGGTTCATATGAGTATTAATATTTGTAAACTCACTTCATAATATTTTAGGTAAAACTATGTGTCAACCACGATCATTAATACACTATTGAGTGACAGAATTAATGCCACATCAAAACTTGTATATGACTGTGACTACAAACACACTAACTAATACTCCACTTAATTTGATCCAAATTAGTCACTGTTTTCTGCCTATAACGCCAACTTCCTGTTTCTTTTACAAGACGCCTGGATTCAAACCTTCGCCATTTCAATATACTTTTGAAATTCAAAAATCTGGTCGCAATTTCTCTTGGCCAACCCCTCAAGATCATTTTACTGCTGAAATGACATAGTTTCGATAAACCGTCTAGGAGAAGTATTTCAAAATACATGATGTGCAAAAATCAGAAAATCTCACATAATTCAAATTCTTTTAATATTCACTATATAGTTTAAATGTAAAACTTGTTCAGAATAATACAACACACATGTCCACCAAATTTGATCTTTTCTTTACCTTTTACTTTGCATCACACTGTCATTCTTGACTCTGTGTGTGTGTGTGTGTGTGTGTGTGTGTGTGTGTGTGTGTGTGTGTGTGTGTGTGTGTCTGTGTCTGTGTCTGTGTCTGAGTCTCTGTGTAGCAAGCGGGGGAGGTTAGAGAGACATCCAGCTGGGAGAGAGGGGGGTCATGGGGCTAAGACAGTAGTTCTGTGTGTAACACGCGCGGGCAGAAAGGAGCGGATAGGAGAGACCATAGTCATATGAAAACCTGAATAACTCACTTTCTGTTAATGTGGCTAACGCCAAAATTTCAGCATAGGTTCATATGAGTATTAATATTTGTAAACTCACTTCATAATATTTTAGGTAAAACTATGTGTCAACCACGATCATTAATACACTATTGAGTGACAGAATTAATGCCACATCAAAACTTGTATATGACTGTGACTACAAACACACTAACTAATACTCCACTTAATTTGATCCAAATTAGTCACTGTTTTCTGCCTATAACGCCAACTTCCTGTTTCTTTTACAAGACACCTGGATTCAAACCTTCGCCATTTCAATATACTTTTGAAATTCAAAAATCTGGTCGCAATTTCTCTTGGGCAACCCCTCAAGATCATTTTACTGCTGAAATGACATAGTTTCGATAAACCGTCTAGGAGAAGTATTTCAAAATACATGATGTGCAAAAATCAGAAAATCTCACATAATTCAAATTCTTTTAATATTCACTATATAGTTTAAATGTAAAACTTGTTCAGAATAATACAACACACATGTCCACCAAATTTGGTTCATTTCCGTGAATGTATGCGTCAACCACAGTAGACGGCGCGCTAGGTGGCGCTATACAGTCCCTGAGCCACACCCTAGGCCAAACCTTTGTCTCTAAGTACAGTTAACAATTCCACATCTAGATGCCAAATTACAAGAGTTTTAGTGCATGTCAAGTTGGTGAAAAAGGGCGAAAAAGTTAAGAGTAAGAGGAATAGAAGTATAATAATAATAATAAATATAGCCGCAAGCGGCGATGGCGGGCCCGAGCACCTGCGGTGCGGAGACCTGTGACATTTCGGAATGTAACAAAGCAACATGTACGTGTTGGTGGGCATGTGCATGAGCAACACACATGCCCACCAAATTTGGTCAATTTTCCTGAATGTATGTGTCAACCACAACAGACAACACGCTAGGTGGCGCTATAGAGTCCCTAAGCCACACCCCAGGCCAGAGCTCTATCTCTGACTATCGATAGCAATAACGCACAAGCCCACCAAATTTGGTTCATTTTCGCGAATGTGTGTGTCAACCACAACAGACAATGCGCTAGGTGGCGTTATACAGTCCCTAAGACACCCTTGGCCAGAAGCGCTGTCTCTGAATAGCTATAGCAATAACACACATACCCACCAAATTTTGTTCATTTTCGTGAATGTATGTGTCAACCACAACAGACAATGCGCTAGGTGGCGCTCTAGAGTCCCTAAGCCACACTCTAAGCCAGAGCTCTGTCTCTGACTAGTGGTAGCAATAACACACAAGCCCACTAAATTTGGTTCATTTTCATGAATATATGAGTCAACCACAGTACACAACGCGCTACGTGGCACTATAGAGCCCCTAAGCCACACCCTAGGCCAGAGCTCTATCTCTGTATCCATATTTGTAGTTCAAATTTGAGATGGTAACCAGTGTGTTGATATGGTGTACTGTAAATCATGCATCTGTAAGGCTTACATCAATATCTTTGCTTCAGATCATTGAATTCATAAAACCTGTTGCTGTTTTTAATGTGTGTGTGTGTCTTGATGTAAACAAAACGTAACTAAGTCATGATTGTTTGACTTTTCTGTATTCTGGTTATTACATGCTATTCCAACCAAGCATTTTTGTGAGGATAAGAACCACTTTAGTGGTGGACTGGTTGGGGATTGAACCGGCAACCCTCCTGTTACAAGCCCCAAGCCCTAACCAGTAGGCCACGGCTGCCTCAACGGGGGGGGGGGGGGTTGTGTGTGTGTGTGTGTGTGTGTGTGTGTGTGTGTGTGTGTGTGTGTGTGTGTGTGTGTGTGTGTGTGTGTGTGTGTGTGTGTGTGTGTGTGTGTGTGTGTGTGTGTGTGTGTGTGTGTGTGTGTGTGTGTGTGTGTGTGTGTGTGTGTGTGTGTGTGTGGATTGAGTGAGTGAGTGAGTGAGTGAGTGAGTGAGGAGAGTGTGTGTGTGTGTGAGTGAGAGTGTGTGTGTGTGTGTGTGTGTGTGTGTGATTGAGTGAGTGAGTGAGTGAGTGAGTGAGTGAGTGAGTGAGTGAGGAGAGTGTGTGTGTGTGTGTGAGTGAGAGTGTGTGTGTGTGTGTGTGTGTGTGTGTGTGTGTGTGAGTGAGTGAGTGAGTGAGTGACCAGGAGTCCCTAAGCCACACCCTAGGCCAGGGCTCTGTCTCAGTCTAGAGGTAGCAACACACAAGCACACCAAATTTGGGTCACAGACTACAGGTGCTTGGGCCCATCAATGCCCCTTGCGGCCTTTTTCTGTCTTAAAAGACACCCCAATTCAAACATTCACCATTTCAATATACTTCACAATTCCTCTTGGGCAACCCCTCAAGATCATTTTACTGCTGATATATGATTTGATAAACCCTTGGTTTGATTCGATAAACCGTCTAGGACTAGTGTTTCAAAATACATGACTTTACTGTATTCTGGTTATTACATGCCATTCCAACCAAGCATTTTTATGAGGATTAGAACTTGGGTCTGACTTAGTCAGTCCCCAATTCTATCACAAAAATGACTTAACCTGAGTAAAATCTTTATACACATGATCTTTTCTTTACCTTTTACTTTGCATCACACTGTCATTCTTGACTCTGTGTGTGTGTGTGTGTGTGTGTGTGTGTGTGTGTGTGTGTGTGTGTGTGTGTGTGTGTCTGTGTCTGTGTGTGTGTGTGTGTGTGTGTGTGTGTGTGTGTGTGTCTGTGTGTGTCTGTGTGTGTGTGTCTATGTCTGTGTCTGAGTCTCTGTGTGGAAAGCGGGGGAGGTTAGAGAGACATCCAGCTGGGAGAGAGGGGAGGGGTGGGAAGAACTGTGGGGGGAGGGAAACAGACAAGAAGGGGGAGAGTGGGTGAGCCACAGTGAGGGAGCAAGACCATGCGCGGCTAGGGAAACAGACCTATAAAAACCTAATAAACCTAAATATCTCACTTTCTGTTAACATGGTTGAAATCAAAATTGCAGCATAGGTTGATATGATTATAATTATTCATCAACTCACTTAAAAATATTTTAGCTAAAACCGTGTCCACCACAATCATTAATGCGCTTTTAAAAAACACAAACAACACCAAATTCAAAACTTTGTATATGACTGTCACTACAAACACACTAACTAATACTCCATCAAATTTCATCCAAATTAGTCACTGTTTTCTGCCTATAACACCAACTTTTTGATTCTTTTATAAGACACCTAGATTCAAACCTTCGCCATTTCAATATACTTTTGAAATTCAAAAATCTGGTCGCAATTCCTCTCAGGCCACCCCTCAAGATCATTTTAGTGTTTAAATGACATAATTTCGATAAACCGTCTAGGAGAAGTATTTCAAAATACATGATGTGCAAAAATCAGAAAATCTCACATAATTCAAATTCTTCTAAGATTCACTATATAGTTTAAATGTAAAACTTGTTCAGAATAATACAACACACATGTCCACCAAATTTGGTTCATTTCCGTGAATGTATGCGTCAACCACAGTAGACAGCACGCTAGGTGGCGCTATACAGTCCCTGAGCCACACCCTTGGCCAAACCTTTGTCTCTAAGTACAGTTAACAATTCCACATCTAGATGCCAAATTACAAGAGTTTTAGTGCATGTCAAGTTGGTGAAAAAGGGCGAAAAAGTTAAGGGTAAGAGGAATAGAAGTATAATAATAATAATAATAATAATAATAATAATAAATATAGCCGCAAGCGGCGATGGCGGGCCCGAGCACCTGCGGTGCGGAGACCTGTGACATTTCGGAATGTAACAAAGCAACATGTACGTGTTGGTGGGCATGTGCATGAGCAACACACATGCCCACCAAATTTGGTCAATTTTCCTGAATGTATGTGTCAACCACAACAGACAACACGCTAGGTGGCGCTATAGAGTCCCTAAGCCACACCCCAGGCCAGAGCTCTATCTCTGACTATCGATAGCAATAACGCACAAGCCCACCAAATTTGGTTCATTTTCGCGAATGTGTGTGTCAACCACAACAGACAATGCGCTAGGTGGCGTTATACAGTCCCTAAGACACCCTTGGCCAGAAGCGCTGTCTCTGAATAGCTATAGCAATAACACACATACCCACCAAATTTTGTTCATTTTCGTGAATGTATGTGTCAACCACAACAGACAATGCGCTAGGTGGCGCTCTAGAGTCCCTAAGCCACACTCTAAGCCAGAGCTCTGTCTCTGACTAGTGGTAGCAATAACACACAAGCCCACTAAATTTGGTTCATTTTCATGAATATATGAGTCAACCACAGTACACAACGCGCTACGTGGCACTATAGAGCCCCTAAGCCACACCCTAGGCCAGAGCTCTATCTCTGTATCCATATTTGTAGTTCAAATTTGAGATGGTAACCAGTGTGTTGATATGGTGTACTGTAAATCATGCATCTGTAAGGCTTACATCAATATCTTTGCTTCAGATCATTGAATTCATAAAACCTGTTGCTGTTTTTAATGTGTGTGTGTGTCTTGATGTAAACAAAACGTAACTAAGTCATGATTGTTTGACTTTTCTGTATTCTGGTTATTACATGCTATTCCAACCAAGCATTTTTGTGAGGATAAGAACCACTTTAGTGGTGGACTGGTTGGGGATTGAACCGGCAACCCTCCTGTTACAAGCCCCAAGCCCTAACCAGTAGGCCACGGCTGCCTCAACGGGGGGGGGGGGGGTTGTGTGTGTGTGTGTGTGTGTGTGTGTGTGTGTGTGTGTGTGTGTGTGTGTGTGTGTGTGTGTGTGTGTGTGTGTGTGTGTGTGTGTGTGTGTGTGTGTGTGTGTGTGTGTGTGTGTGTGTGTGTGTGTGTGTGTGTGTGTGTGTGTGTGTGATTGAGTGAGTGAGTGAGTGAGTGAGTGAGTGAGGAGAGTGTGTGTGTGTGTGAGTGAGAGTGTGTGTGTGTGTGTGTGTGTGTGTGTGTGATTGAGTGAGTGAGTGAGTGAGTGAGTGAGTGAGTGAGTGAGGAGAGTGTGTGTGTGTGTGTGAGTGAGAGTGTGTGTGTGTGTGTGTGTGTGTGTGTGTGTGTGTGAGTGAGTGAGTGAGTGAGTGACCAGGAGTCCCTAAGCCACACCCTAGGCCAGGGCTCTGTCTCAGTCTAGAGGTAGCAACACACAAGCACACCAAATTTGGGTCACAGACTACAGGTGCTTGGGCCCATCAATGCCCCTTGCGGCCTTTTTCTGTCTTAAAAGACACCCCAATTCAAACATTCACCATTTCAATATACTTCACAATTCCTCTTGGGCAACCCCTCAAGATCATTTTACTGCTGATATATGATTTGATAAACCCTTGGTTTGATTCGATAAACCGTCTAGGACTAGTGTTTCAAAATACATGACTTTACTGTATTCTGGTTATTACATGCCATTCCAACCAAGCATTTTTATGAGGATTAGAACTTGGGTCTGACTTAGTCAGTCCCCAATTCTATCACAAAAATGACTTAACCTGAGTAAAATCTTTATACACATGATCTTTTCTTTACCTTTTACTTTGCATCACACTGTCATTCTTGACTCTGTGTGTGTGTGTGTGTGTGTGTGTGTGTGTGTGTGTGTGTGTGTGTGTGTGTGTGTGTGTCTGTGTCTGTGTGTGTGTGTGTGTGTGTGTGTGTGTGTGTGTGTGTGTGTGTCTGTGTGTGTCTGTGTGTGTGTGTCTATGTCTGTGTCTGAGTCTCTGTGTGGAAAGCGGGGGAGGTTAGAGAGACATCCAGCTGGGAGAGAGGGGAGGGGTGGGAAGAACTGTGGGGGGAGGGAAACAGACAAGAAGGGGGAGAGTGGGTGAGCCACAGTGAGGGAGCAAGACCATGCGCGGCTAGGGAAACAGACCTATAAAAACCTAATAAACCTAAATATCTCACTTTCTGTTAACATGGTTGAAATCAAAATTGCAGCATAGGTTGATATGATTATAATTATTCATCAACTCACTTAAAAATATTTTAGCTAAAACCGTGTCCACCACAATCATTAATGCGCTTTTAAAAAACACAAACAACACCAAATTCAAAACTTTGTATATGACTGTCACTACAAACACACTAACTAATACTCCATCAAATTTCATCCAAATTAGTCACTGTTTTCTGCCTATAACACCAACTTTTTGATTCTTTTATAAGACACCTAGATTCAAACCTTCGCCATTTCAATATACTTTTGAAATTCAAAAATCTGGTCGCAATTCCTCTCAGGCCACCCCTCAAGATCATTTTAGTGTTTAAATGACATAATTTCGATAAACCGTCTAGGAGAAGTATTTCAAAATACATGATGTGCAAAAATCAGAAAATCTCACATAATTCAAATTCTTCTAAGATTCACTATATAGTTTAAATGTAAAACTTGTTCAGAATAATACAACACACATGTCCACCAAATTTGGTTCATTTCCGTGAATGTATGCGTCAACCACAGTAGACAGCACGCTAGGTGGCGCTATACAGTCCCTGAGCCACACCCTTGGCCAAACCTTTGTCTCTAAGTACAGTTAACAATTCCACATCTAGATGCCAAATTACAAGAGTTTTAGTGCATGTCAAGTTGGTGAAAAAGGGCGAAAAAGTTAAGGGTAAGAGGAATAGAAGTATAATAATAATAATAATAATAATAATAATAATAAATATAGCCGCAAGCGGCGATGGCGGGCCCGAGCACCTGCGGTGCGGAGACCTGTGACATTTCGGAATGTAACAAAGCAACATGTACGTGTTGGTGGGCATGTGCATGAGCAACACACATGCCCACCAAATTTGGTCAATTTTCCTGAATGTATGTGTCAACCACAACAGACAACACGCTAGGTGGCGCTATAGAGTCCCTAAGCCACACCCCAGGCCAGAGCTCTATCTCTGACTATCGATAGCAATAACGCACAAGCCCACCAAATTTGGTTCATTTTCGCGAATGTGTGTGTCAACCACAACAGACAATGCGCTAGGTGGCGTTATACAGTCCCTAAGACACCCTTGGCCAGAAGCGCTGTCTCTGAATAGCTATAGCAATAACACACATACCCACCAAATTTTGTTCATTTTCGTGAATGTATGTGTCAACCACAACAGACAATGCGCTAGGTGGCGCTCTAGAGTCCCTAAGCCACACTCTAAGCCAGAGCTCTGTCTCTGACTAGTGGTAGCAATAACACACAAGCCCACTAAATTTGGTTCATTTTCATGAATATATGAGTCAACCACAGTACACAACGCGCTACGTGGCACTATAGAGCCCCTAAGCCACACCCTAGGCCAGAGCTCTATCTCTGTATCCATATTTGTAGTTCAAATTTGAGATGGTAACCAGTGTGTTGATATGGTGTACTGTAAATCATGCATCTGTAAGGCTTACATCAATATCTTTGCTTCAGATCATTGAATTCATAAAACCTGTTGCTGTTTTTAATGTGTGTGTGTGTCTTGATGTAAACAAAACGTAACTAAGTCATGATTGTTTGACTTTTCTGTATTCTGGTTATTACATGCTATTCCAACCAAGCATTTTTGTGAGGATAAGAACCACTTTAGTGGTGGACTGGTTGGGGATTGAACCGGCAACCCTCCTGTTACAAGCCCCAAGCCCTAACCAGTAGGCCACGGCTGCCTCAACGGGGGGGGGGGGGGTTGTGTGTGTGTGTGTGTGTGTGTGTGTGTGTGTGTGTGTGTGTGTGTGTGTGTGTGTGTGTGTGTGTGTGTGTGTGTGTGTGTGTGTGTGTGTGTGTGTGTGTGTGTGTGTGTGTGTGTGTGTGTGTGTGTGTGTGTGTGTGTATTGAGTGAGTGAGTGAGTGAGTGAGTGAGTGAGGAGAGTGTGTTTGTGTGTGAGTGAGAGTGTGTGTGTGTGTGTGTGTGTGTGTGTGTGATTGAGTGAGTGAGTGAGTGAGTGAGTGAGTGAGTGAGTGAGTGAGTGAGGAGAGTGTGTGTGTGTGTGTGAGTGAGAGTGTGTGTGTGTGTGTGTGTGTGTGTGTGTGTGTGTGAGTGAGTGAGTGAGTGAGTGACCAGGAGTCCCTAAGCCACACCCTAGGCCAGGGCTCTGTCTCAGTCTAGAGGTAGCAACACACAAGCACACCAAATTTGGGTCACAGACTACAGGTGCTTGGGCCCATCAATGCCCCTTGCGGCCTTTTTCTGTCTTAAAAGACACCCCAATTCAAACATTCACCATTTCAATATACTTCACAATTCCTCTTGGGCAACCCCTCAAGATCATTTTACTGCTGATATATGATTTGATAAACCCTTGGTTTGATTCGATAAACCGTCTAGGACTAGTGTTTCAAAATACATGACTTTACTGTATTCTGGTTATTACATGCCATTCCAACCAAGCATTTTTATGAGGATTAGAACTTGGGTCTGACTTAGTCAGTCCCCAATTCTATCACAAAAATGACTTAACCTGAGTAAAATCTTTATACACATGATCTTTTCTTTACCTTTTACTTTGCATCACACTGTCATTCTTGACTCTGTGTGTGTGTGTGTGTGTGTGTGTGTGTGTGTGTGTGTGTGTGTGTGTGTGTGTGTGTGTGTCTGTGTCTGTGTCTGTGTGTGTGTGTGTGTGTGTGTGTGTGTGTGTGTGTGTGTGTGTCTGTGTGTGTCTGTGTGTGTGTGTCTATGTCTGTGTCTGAGTCTCTGTGTGGAAAGCGGGGGAGGTTAGAGAGACATCCAGCTGGGAGAGAGGGGAGGGGTGGGAAGAACTGTGGGGGGAGGGAAACAGACAAGAAGGGGGAGAGTGGGTGAGCCACAGTGAGGGAGCAAGACCATGCGCGGCTAGGGAAACAGACCTATAAAAACCTAATAAACCTAAATATCTCACTTTCTGTTAACATGGTTGAAATCAAAATTGCAGCATAGGTTGATATGATTATAATTATTCATCAACTCACTTAAAAATATTTTAGCTAAAACCGTGTCCACCACAATCATTAATGCGCTTTTAAAAAACACAAACAACACCAAATTCAAAACTTTGTATATGACTGTCACTACAAACACACTAACTAATACTCCATCAAATTTCATCCAAATTAGTCACTGTTTTCTGCCTATAACACCAACTTTTTGATTCTTTTATAAGACACCTAGATTCAAACCTTCGCCATTTCAATATACTTTTGAAATTCAAAAATCTGGTCGCAATTCCTCTCAGGCCACCCCTCAAGATCATTTTAGTGTTTAAATGACATAATTTCGATAAACCGTCTAGGAGAAGTATTTCAAAATACATGATGTGCAAAAATCAGAAAATCTCACATAATTCAAATTCTTCTAAGATTCACTATATAGTTTAAATGTAAAACTTGTTCAGAATAATACAACACACATGTCCACCAAATTTGGTTCATTTCCGTGAATGTATGCGTCAACCACAGTAGACAGCACGCTAGGTGGCGCTATACAGTCCCTGAGCCACACCCTTGGCCAAACCTTTGTCTCTAAGTACAGTTAACAATTCCACATCTAGATGCCAAATTACAAGAGTTTTAGTGCATGTCAAGTTGGTGAAAAAGGGCGAAAAAGTTAAGGGTAAGAGGAATAGAAGTATAATAATAATAATAATAATAATAATAATAATAATAATCTGAGCAAAAACAATAGGGCCTTGCACCTACGGTGCAGCCACTTTCAGTGGCCGCACCTCGGTGCTCGGGCCCTAATAATCTGAGCAAAAACAATAGGGCCTTGCACCTACGGTGCAGCCACTTTCAGTGGCCGCACCTCGGTGCTCGGGCCCTAAATATAGCCGCAAGCGGCGATGGCGGGCCCGAGCACCTGCGGTGCGGAGACATGTGACATTTCGGAATCTAACAAAGCAACATGTGCGTGTTGGTGGGCATGTGCATGAGCAACACACATGCCCACCAAATTTGGTCAATTTTCCTGAATGTATGTGTCAACCACAAAAGACAACACGCTAGGTGGCGCTATAGAGTTCCTAAGCCACACCCTAGGCCAGAGCTCTATCTCTGACTATCGATAGCAATAACGCACAAGCCCACCAAATTTGGTTCATTTTCGTGAATGTGTGTATCAACCACAACAGACAATGCGCTAGGTGGTGTTATACAGTCCCGAAGACACCCTTGGCCAGAGTGCTGTCTCTGAATAGCTATAGCAATAACACATGCCAACCAAATTTGGTTCATTTTTGTGAATGTATGTGTCAACCACAACAGACAATGCACTAGGTGGCGCTATAGAGTCCCTAAGCCACACCCGAGGCCAGAGCTCTGTCTCTGAATAACTATAGCAATAACACACATGCCCACCAAATTTGGTTAATTTGGGTGAACGTACACAGACAATGCGCTAGGTGGCGCTATAGAGTCCCTAAGCCACACCCTAGGGCAGAGCTCTATCTCTGACTATCGATAGCAATAACGCACAAGCCCATCAAATTTGGTTCATTTTCGTGAATGTGTGTGTCAACCACAACAAACAATGCGCTAGGTGGCGTTATACAGTCCCGAAGACACCCTTGGCCAGAGTGCTGTCTCTGAATAGCTATAGCAATAACACATATGCCAACCAAATTTGGTTCATTTTTGTGAATGTATGTGTCAACCACAACAGACAATGCACTAGGTGGCGCTATAGAGTCCTTAAGCCACACCCGAGGCCAGAGCTCTGTCTCTGAATAACTATAGCAATAACACACATGCCCATAAAATTTGGTTCATTTTGGTGAATGTACGTGTCAACCACAACAGACAATGCATTAGGTGGCGCTCTAGAGTCCCTAAGCCACACTCTAGGCCAGAGCTCTGTCTCTGACTACCGATAGCAATAACACACAAGCCCACCAAATTTGGTTAATTTTGGTGAATGTTTGTGTCAACCACAACAGACAACGCACTAGGTGGCGCTATAGAGTCCCTACGCCACACCCTCTGCCAAAGCTCTGTCTCTGACTAGCCATAGCAATAACACACAAGTCCACCAAATTTGGTTCATTTTGGTGAATGTACGTGTCAACCACAAAATATAATGTGCTGCTAGGTGGCGCTATAGAGTCCCAAAGCCACACCTTAGGCCAGAGCTCTGTCTCTGACTAGCTGAAGCAATTCCACATGTAGCTGCCAAATTACATCCAATTCATAATCTTTTTTCTGCCTATAACACCAACTTCCTGTTTCTCAATAAAACACCATAATTCAAACCTTCGCCATTTCGATATACTTTTGAAATTCAAAAATCTGGTCGCAATTCCTCTCGGGCAACCCCTCAAGATCATTTTAGTGCTTATATGACATGATTTCGATAAACCGTCTAGAAGAAGTGTTTCAAAATACATGATGTGCAAAATTCATAATCATAACCATAACTCAAATTCTTCGAATATTTGCTATAGAGTGTAAATGTAAAAATTGTTTAGATTAATACAACACACATGCCCACCAAATCTGGGCCATTTTCGTGAATGCATGTGTCAACCACAACAGACAGCGTGATAGGTGGCGCTCTAGAGTCCCTGAGCCACGCCCTAGGCCAAAGCTCTGTCTCTGAGTTTCGATTGCAATTCTACAAATGGCTGCCAAATTACAAGAGTTTTAGAGCATGCCAAGTTGGTGAAAAAAAAAAAACAGGTAAGACGGAAAAAGAATAATAATAATAATAATCTGAGCAGAAACAATAGGGCCTTGCACCTACGGTGCAGCCACTTTCAGTGGCCGCACCTCGGTGCTCGGGCCCTAAATATAGCCGCAAGCGGCGATGGCGGGCCCGAGCACCTGCGGTGCGGAGACCTGTGACATTTCGGAATGTAACAAAGCAACATGTACGTGTTGGTGGGCATGTGCATGAGCAACACACATGCCCACCAAATTTGGTCAATTTTCCTGAATGTATGTGTCAACCACAACAGACAACACGCTAGGTGGCGCTATAGAGTCCCTAAGCCACACCCCAGGCCAGAGCTCTATCTCTGACTATCGATAGCAATAACGCACAAGCCCACCAAATTTGGTTCATTTTCGCGAATGTGTGTGTCAACCACAACAGACAATGCGCTAGGTGGCGTTATACAGTCCCTAAGACACCCTTGGCCAGAAGCGCTGTCTCTGAATAGCTATAGCAATAACACACATACCCACCAAATTTTGTTCATTTTCGTGAATGTATGTGTCAACCACAACAGACAATGCGCTAGGTGGCGCTCTAGAGTCCCTAAGCCACACTCTAAGCCAGAGCTCTGTCTCTGACTAGTGGTAGCAATAACACACAAGCCCACTAAATTTGGTTCATTTTCATGAATATATGAGTCAACCACAGTACACAACGCGCTACGTGGCACTATAGAGCCCCTAAGCCACACCCTAGGCCAGAGCTCTATCTCTGTATCCATATTTGTAGTTCAAATTTGAGATGGTAACCAGTGTGTTGATATGGTGTACTGTAAATCATGCATCTGTAAGGCTTACATCAATATCTTTGCTTCAGATCATTGAATTCATAAAACCTGTTGCTGTTTTTAATGTGTGTGTGTGTCTTGATGTAAACAAAACGTAACTAAGTCATGATTGTTTGACTTTTCTGTATTCTGGTTATTACATGCTATTCCAACCAAGCATTTTTGTGAGGATAAGAACCACTTTAGTGGTGGACTGGTTGGGGATTGAACCGGCAACCCTCCTGTTACAAGCCCCAAGCCCTAACCAGTAGGCCACGGCTGCCTCAACGGGGGGGGGGGGGGTTGTGTGTGTGTGTGTGTGTGTGTGTGTGTGTGTGTGTGTGTGTGTGTGTGTGTGTGTGTGTGTGTGTGTGTGTGTGTGTGTGTGTGTGTGTGTGTGTGTGTGTGTGTGTGTGTGTGTGTGTGTGTGTGTGTGTGTGATTGAGTGAGTGAGTGAGTGAGTGAGTGAGTGAGGAGAGTGTGTGTGTGTGTGAGTGAGAGTGTGTGTGTGTGTGTGTGTGTGTGTGTGATTGAGTGAGTGAGTGAGTGAGTGAGTGAGTGAGTGAGTGAGTGAGGAGAGTGTGTGTGTGTGTGTGAGTGAGAGTGTGTGTGTGTGTGTGTGTGTGTGTGTGTGTGTGTGAGTGAGTGAGTGAGTGAGTGACCAGGAGTCCCTAAGCCACACCCTAGGCCAGGGCTCTGTCTCAGTCTAGAGGTAGCAACACACAAGCACACCAAATTTGGGTCACAGACTACAGGTGCTTGGGCCCATCAATGCCCCTTGCGGCCTTTTTCTGTCTTAAAAGACACCCCAATTCAAACATTCACC
The DNA here is from genome assembly GCF_963854185.1 of Sardina pilchardus. Classification (NCBI taxonomy): domain Eukaryota; kingdom Metazoa; phylum Chordata; class Actinopteri; order Clupeiformes; family Clupeidae; genus Sardina; species Sardina pilchardus. The sequence continues at coordinate 23,555,815 of NC_085013.1, read as the reverse complement.
ATTTCAATATACTTCACAATTCCTCTTGGGCAACCCCTCAAGATCATTTTACTGCTGATATATGATTTGATAAACCCTTGGTTTGATTCGATAAACCGTCTAGGACTAGTGTTTCAAAATACATGACTTTACTGTATTCTGGTTATTACATGCCATTCCAACCAAGCATTTTTATGAGGATTAGAACTTGGGTCTGACTTAGTCAGTCCCCAATTCTATCACAAAAATGACTTAACCTGAGTAAAATCTTTATACACATGATCTTTTCTTTACCTTTTACTTTGCATCACACTGTCATTCTTGACTCTGTGTGTGTGTGTGTGTGTGTGTGTGTGTGTGTGTGTGTGTGTGTGTGTGTGTGTGTGTCTGTGTCTGTGTGTGTGTGTGTGTGTGTGTGTGTGTGTGTGTGTGTGTGTGTCTGTGTGTGTCTGTGTGTGTGTGTCTATGTCTGTGTCTGAGTCTCTGTGTGGAAAGCGGGGGAGGTTAGAGAGACATCCAGCTGGGAGAGAGGGGAGGGGTGGGAAGAACTGTGGGGGGAGGGAAACAGACAAGAAGGGGGAGAGTGGGTGAGCCACAGTGAGGGAGCAAGACCATGCGCGGCTAGGGAAACAGACCTATAAAAACCTAATAAACCTAAATATCTCACTTTCTGTTAACATGGTTGAAATCAAAATTGCAGCATAGGTTGATATGATTATAATTATTCATCAACTCACTTAAAAATATTTTAGCTAAAACCGTGTCCACCACAATCATTAATGCGCTTTTAAAAAACACAAACAACACCAAATTCAAAACTTTGTATATGACTGTCACTACAAACACACTAACTAATACTCCATCAAATTTCATCCAAATTAGTCACTGTTTTCTGCCTATAACACCAACTTTTTGATTCTTTTATAAGACACCTAGATTCAAACCTTCGCCATTTCAATATACTTTTGAAATTCAAAAATCTGGTCGCAATTCCTCTCAGGCCACCCCTCAAGATCATTTTAGTGTTTAAATGACATAATTTCGATAAACCGTCTAGGAGAAGTATTTCAAAATACATGATGTGCAAAAATCAGAAAATCTCACATAATTCAAATTCTTCTAAGATTCACTATATAGTTTAAATGTAAAACTTGTTCAGAATAATACAACACACATGTCCACCAAATTTGGTTCATTTCCGTGAATGTATGCGTCAACCACAGTAGACAGCACGCTAGGTGGCGCTATACAGTCCCTGAGCCACACCCTTGGCCAAACCTTTGTCTCTAAGTACAGTTAACAATTCCACATCTAGATGCCAAATTACAAGAGTTTTAGTGCATGTCAAGTTGGTGAAAAAGGGCGAAAAAGTTAAGGGTAAGAGGAATAGAAGTATAATAATAATAATAATAATAATAATAATAATAATAATCTGAGCAAAAACAATAGGGCCTTGCACCTACGGTGCAGCCACTTTCAGTGGCCGCACCTCGGTGCTCGGGCCCTAATAATCTGAGCAAAAACAATAGGGCCTTGCACCTACGGTGCAGCCACTTTCAGTGGCCGCACCTCGGTGCTCGGGCCCTAAATATAGCCGCAAGCGGCGATGGCGGGCCCGAGCACCTGCGGTGCGGAGACATGTGACATTTCGGAATCTAACAAAGCAACATGTGCGTGTTGGTGGGCATGTGCATGAGCAACACACATGCCCACCAAATTTGGTCAATTTTCCTGAATGTATGTGTCAACCACAAAAGACAACACGCTAGGTGGCGCTATAGAGTTCCTAAGCCACACCCTAGGCCAGAGCTCTATCTCTGACTATCGATAGCAATAACGCACAAGCCCACCAAATTTGGTTCATTTTCGTGAATGTGTGTATCAACCACAACAGACAATGCGCTAGGTGGTGTTATACAGTCCCGAAGACACCCTTGGCCAGAGTGCTGTCTCTGAATAGCTATAGCAATAACACATGCCAACCAAATTTGGTTCATTTTTGTGAATGTATGTGTCAACCACAACAGACAATGCACTAGGTGGCGCTATAGAGTCCCTAAGCCACACCCGAGGCCAGAGCTCTGTCTCTGAATAACTATAGCAATAACACACATGCCCACCAAATTTGGTTAATTTGGGTGAACGTACACAGACAATGCGCTAGGTGGCGCTATAGAGTCCCTAAGCCACACCCTAGGGCAGAGCTCTATCTCTGACTATCGATAGCAATAACGCACAAGCCCATCAAATTTGGTTCATTTTCGTGAATGTGTGTGTCAACCACAACAAACAATGCGCTAGGTGGCGTTATACAGTCCCGAAGACACCCTTGGCCAGAGTGCTGTCTCTGAATAGCTATAGCAATAACACATATGCCAACCAAATTTGGTTCATTTTTGTGAATGTATGTGTCAACCACAACAGACAATGCACTAGGTGGCGCTATAGAGTCCTTAAGCCACACCCGAGGCCAGAGCTCTGTCTCTGAATAACTATAGCAATAACACACATGCCCATAAAATTTGGTTCATTTTGGTGAATGTACGTGTCAACCACAACAGACAATGCATTAGGTGGCGCTCTAGAGTCCCTAAGCCACACTCTAGGCCAGAGCTCTGTCTCTGACTACCGATAGCAATAACACACAAGCCCACCAAATTTGGTTAATTTTGGTGAATGTTTGTGTCAACCACAACAGACAACGCACTAGGTGGCGCTATAGAGTCCCTACGCCACACCCTCTGCCAAAGCTCTGTCTCTGACTAGCCATAGCAATAACACACAAGTCCACCAAATTTGGTTCATTTTGGTGAATGTACGTGTCAACCACAAAATATAATGTGCTGCTAGGTGGCGCTATAGAGTCCCAAAGCCACACCTTAGGCCAGAGCTCTGTCTCTGACTAGCTGAAGCAATTCCACATGTAGCTGCCAAATTACATCCAATTCATAATCTTTTTTCTGCCTATAACACCAACTTCCTGTTTCTCAATAAAACACCATAATTCAAACCTTCGCCATTTCGATATACTTTTGAAATTCAAAAATCTGGTCGCAATTCCTCTCGGGCAACCCCTCAAGATCATTTTAGTGCTTATATGACATGATTTCGATAAACCGTCTAGAAGAAGTGTTTCAAAATACATGATGTGCAAAATTCATAATCATAACCATAACTCAAATTCTTCGAATATTTGCTATAGAGTGTAAATGTAAAAATTGTTTAGATTAATACAACACACATGCCCACCAAATCTGGGCCATTTTCGTGAATGCATGTGTCAACCACAACAGACAGCGTGATAGGTGGCGCTCTAGAGTCCCTGAGCCACGCCCTAGGCCAAAGCTCTGTCTCTGAGTTTCGATTGCAATTCTACAAATGGCTGCCAAATTACAAGAGTTTTAGAGCATGCCAAGTTGGTGAAAAAAAAAAAACAGGTAAGACGGAAAAAGAATAATAATAATAAATATAGCCGCAAGCGGCGATGGCGGGCCCGAGCACCTGCGGTGCGGAGACCTGTGACATTTCGGAATGTAACAAAGCAACATGTACGTGTTGGTGGGCATGTGCATGAGCAACACACATGCCCACCAAATTTGGTCAATTTTCCTGAATGTATGTGTCAACCACAACAGACAACACGCTAGGTGGCGCTATAGAGTCCCTAAGCCACACCCCAGGCCAGAGCTCTATCTCTGACTATCGATAGCAATAACGCACAAGCCCACCAAATTTGGTTCATTTTCGCGAATGTGTGTGTCAACCACAACAGACAATGCGCTAGGTGGCGTTATACAGTCCCTAAGACACCCTTGGCCAGAAGCGCTGTCTCTGAATAGCTATAGCAATAACACACATACCCACCAAATTTTGTTCATTTTCGTGAATGTATGTGTCAACCACAACAGACAATGCGCTAGGTGGCGCTCTAGAGTCCCTAAGCCACACTCTAAGCCAGAGCTCTGTCTCTGACTAGTGGTAGCAATAACACACAAGCCCACTAAATTTGGTTCATTTTCATGAATATATGAGTCAACCACAGTACACAACGCGCTACGTGGCACTATAGAGCCCCTAAGCCACACCCTAGGCCAGAGCTCTATCTCTGTATCCATATTTGTAGTTCAAATTTGAGATGGTAACCAGTGTGTTGATATGGTGTACTGTAAATCATGCATCTGTAAGGCTTACATCAATATCTTTGCTTCAGATCATTGAATTCATAAAACCTGTTGCTGTTTTTAATGTGTGTGTGTGTCTTGATGTAAACAAAACGTAACTAAGTCATGATTGTTTGACTTTTCTGTATTCTGGTTATTACATGCTATTCCAACCAAGCATTTTTGTGAGGATAAGAACCACTTTAGTGGTGGACTGGTTGGGGATTGAACCGGCAACCCTCCTGTTACAAGCCCCAAGCCCTAACCAGTAGGCCACGGCTGCCTCAACGGGGGGGGGGGGGGTGTGTGTGTGTGTGTGTGTGTGTGTGTGTGTGTGTGTGTGTGTGTGTGTGTGTGTGTGTGTGTGTGTGTGTGTGTGTGTGTGTGTGTGTGTGTGTGTGTGTGTGTGTGTGTGTGTGTGTGTGTGTGTGTGTGTGTGTGTGTGTGTGTGTGTGTGTGTGATTGAGTGAGTGAGTGAGTGAGTGAGTGAGTGAGGAGAGTGTGTGTGTGTGTGAGTGAGAGTGTGTGTGTGTGTGTGTGTGTGTGTGTGATTGAGTGAGTGAGTGAGTGAGTGAGTGAGTGAGTGAGTGAGTGAGGAGAGTGTGTGTGTGTGTGTGAGTGAGAGTGTGTGTGTGTGTGTGTGTGTGTGTGTGTGTGTGTGAGTGAGTGAGTGAGTGAGTGACCAGGAGTCCCTAAGCCACACCCTAGGCCAGGGCTCTGTCTCAGTCTAGAGGTAGCAACACACAAGCACACCAAATTTGGGTCACAGACTACAGGTGCTTGGGCCCATCAATGCCCCTTGCGGCCTTTTTCTGTCTTAAAAGACACCCCAATTCAAACATTCACCATTTCAATATACTTCACAATTCCTCTTGGGCAACCCCTCAAGATCATTTTACTGCTGATATATGATTTGATAAACCCTTGGTTTGATTCGATAAACCGTCTAGGACTAGTGTTTCAAAATACATGACTTTACTGTATTCTGGTTATTACATGCCATTCCAACCAAGCATTTTTATGAGGATTAGAACTTGGGTCTGACTTAGTCAGTCCCCAATTCTATCACAAAAATGACTTAACCTGAGTAAAATCTTTATACACATGATCTTTTCTTTACCTTTTACTTTGCATCACACTGTCATTCTTGACTCTGTGTGTGTGTGTGTGTGTGTGTGTGTGTGTGTGTGTGTGTGTGTGTGTGTGTGTGTGTGTCTGTGTCTGTGTGTGTGTGTGTGTGTGTGTGTGTGTGTGTGTGTGTGTGTGTCTGTGTGTGTCTGTGTGTGTGTGTCTATGTCTGTGTCTGAGTCTCTGTGTGGAAAGCGGGGGAGGTTAGAGAGACATCCAGCTGGGAGAGAGGGGAGGGGTGGGAAGAACTGTGGGGGGAGGGAAACAGACAAGAAGGGGGAGAGTGGGTGAGCCACAGTGAGGGAGCAAGACCATGCGCGGCTAGGGAAACAGACCTATAAAAACCTAATAAACCTAAATATCTCACTTTCTGTTAACATGGTTGAAATCAAAATTGCAGCATAGGTTGATATGATTATAATTATTCATCAACTCACTTAAAAATATTTTAGCTAAAACCGTGTCCACCACAATCATTAATGCGCTTTTAAAAAACACAAACAACACCAAATTCAAAACTTTGTATATGACTGTCACTACAAACACACTAACTCATACTCCATCAAATTTCATCCAAATTAGTCACTGTTTTCTGCCTATAACACCAACTTTTTGATTCTTTTATAAGACACCTAGATTCAAACCTTCGCCATTTCAATATACTTTTGAAATTCAAAAATCTGGTCGCAATTCCTCTCAGGCCACCCCTCAAGATCATTTTAGTGTTTAAATGACATCATTTCGATAAACCGTCTAGGAGAAGTATTTCAAAATACATGATGTGCAAAAATCAGAAAATCTCACATAATTCAAATTCTTCTAAGATTCACTATATAGTTTAAATGTAAAACTTGTTCAGAATAATACAACACACATGTCCACCAAATTTGGTTCATTTCCGTGAATGTATGCGTCAACCACAGTAGACAGCACGCTAGGTGGCGCTATACAGTCCCTGAGCCACACCCTTGGCCAAACCTTTGTCTCTAAGTACAGTTAACAATTCCACATCTAGATGCCAAATTACAAGAGTTTTAGTGCATGTCAAGTTGGTGAAAAAGGGCGAAAAAGTTAAGGGTAAGAGGAATAGAAGTATAATAATAATAATAATAATAATAATAATAATAATAATCTGAGCAAAAACAATAGGGCCTTGCACCTACGGTGCAGCCACTTTCAGTGGCCGCACCTCGGTGCTCGGGCCCTAATAATCTGAGCAGAAACAATAGGGCCTTGCACCTACGGTGCAGCCACTTTCAGTGGCCGCACCTCGGTGCTCGGGCCCTAAATATAGCCGCAAGCGGCGATGGCGGGCCCGAGCACCTGCGGTGCGGAGACCTGTGACATTTCGGAATGTAACAAAGCAACATGTACGTGTTGGTGGGCATGTGCATGAGCAACACACATGCCCACCAAATTTGGTCAATTTTCCTGAATGTATGTGTCAACCACAACAGACAACACGCTAGGTGGCGCTATAGAGTCCCTAAGCCACACCCCAGGCCAGAGCTCTATCTCTGACTATCGATAGCAATAACGCACAAGCCCACCAAATTTGGTTCATTTTCGCGAATGTGTGTGTCAACCACAACAGACAATGCGCTAGGTGGCGTTATACAGTCCCTAAGACACCCTTGGCCAGAAGCGCTGTCTCTGAATAGCTATAGCAATAACACACATACCCACCAAATTTTGTTCATTTTCGTGAATGTATGTGTCAACCACAACAGACAATGCGCTAGGTGGCGCTCTAGAGTCCCTAAGCCACACTCTAAGCCAGAGCTCTGTCTCTGACTAGTGGTAGCAATAACACACAAGCCCACTAAATTTGGTTCATTTTCATGAATATATGAGTCAACCACAGTACACAACGCGCTACGTGGCACTATAGAGCCCCTAAGCCACACCCTAGGCCAGAGCTCTATCTCTGTATCCATATTTGTAGTTCAAATTTGAGATGGTAACCAGTGTGTTGATATGGTGTACTGTAAATCATGCATCTGTAAGGCTTACATCAATATCTTTGCTTCAGATCATTGAATTCATAAAACCTGTTGCTGTTTTTAATGTGTGTGTGTGTCTTGATGTAAACAAAACGTAACTAAGTCATGATTGTTTGACTTTTCTGTATTCTGGTTATTACATGCTATTCCAACCAAGCATTTTTGTGAGGATAAGAACCACTTTAGTGGTGGACTGGTTGGGGATTGAACCGGCAACCCTCCTGTTACAAGCCCCAAGCCCTAACCAGTAGGCCACGGCTGCCTCAACGGGGGGGGGGGGGGTTGTGTGTGTGTGTGTGTGTGTGTGTGTGTGTGTGTGTGTGTGTGTGTGTGTGTGTGTGTGTGTGTGTGTGTGTGTGTGTGTGTGTGTGTGTGTGTGTGTGTGTGTGTGTGTGTGTGTGTGTGTGTGTGTGTGTGTGTGTGTGTGATTGAGTGAGTGAGTGAGTGAGTGAGTGAGTGAGGAGAGTGTGTGTGTGTGTGAGTGAGAGTGTGTGTGTGTGTGTGTGTGTGTGTGTGTGATTGAGTGAGTGAGTGAGTGAGTGAGTGAGGAGAGTGTGTGTGTGTGTGTGAGTGAGAGTGTGTGTGTGTGTGTGTGTGTGTGTGTGTGTGTGTGTGAGTGAGTGAGTGAGTGAGTGACCAGGAGTCCCTAAGCCACACCCTAGGCCAGGGCTCTGTCTCAGTCTAGAGGTAGCAACACACAAGCACACCAAATTTGGGTCACAGACTACAGGTGCTTGGGCCCATCAATGCCCCTTGCGGCCTTTTTCTGTCTTAAAAGACACCCCAATTCAAACATTCACCATTTCAATATACTTCACAATTCCTCTTGGGCAACCCCTCAAGATCATTTTACTGCTGATATATGATTTGATAAACCCTTGGTTTGATTCGATAAACCGTCTAGGACTAGTGTTTCAAAATACATGACTTTACTGTATTCTGGTTATTACATGCCATTCCAACCAAGCATTTTTATGAGGATTAGAACTTGGGTCTGACTTAGTCAGTCCCCAATTCTATCACAAAAATGACTTAACCTGAGTAAAATCTTTATACACATGATCTTTTCTTTACCTTTTACTTTGCATCACACTGTCATTCTTGACTCTGTGTGTGTGTGTGTGTGTGTGTGTGTGTGTGTGTGTGTGTGTGTGTGTGTGTGTGTGTGTGTCTGTGTCTGTGTGTGTGTGTGTGTGTGTGTGTGTGTGTGTGTGTGTGTGTGTCTGTGTGTGTCTGTGTGTGTGTGTCTATGTCTGTGTCTGAGTCTCTGTGTGGAAAGCGGGGGAGGTTAGAGAGACATCCAGCTGGGAGAGAGGGGAGGGGTGGGAAGAACTGTGGGGGGAGGGAAACAGACAAGAAGGGGGAGAGTGGGTGAGCCACAGTGAGGGAGCAAGACCATGCGCGGCTAGGGAAACAGACCTATAAAAACCTAATAAACCTAAATATCTCACTTTCTGTTAACATGGTTGAAATCAAAATTGCAGCATAGGTTGATATGATTATAATTATTCATCAACTCACTTAAAAATATTTTAGCTAAAACCGTGTCCACCACAATCATTAATGCGCTTTTAAAAAACACAAACAACACCAAATTCAAAACTTTGTATATGACTGTCACTACAAACACACTAACTAATACTCCATCAAATTTCATCCAAATTAGTCACTGTTTTCTGCCTATAACACCAACTTTTTGATTCTTTTATAAGACACCTAGATTCAAACCTTCGCCATTTCAATATACTTTTGAAATTCAAAAATCTGGTCGCAATTCCTCTCAGGCCACCCCTCAAGATCATTTTAGTGTTTAAATGACATAATTTCGATAAACCGTCTAGGAGAAGTATTTCAAAATACATGATGTGCAAAAATCAGAAAATCTCACATAATTCAAATTCTTCTAAGATTCACTATATAGTTTAAATGTAAAACTTGTTCAGAATAATACAACACACATGTCCACCAAATTTGGTTCATTTCCGTGAATGTATGCGTCAACCACAGTAGACAGCACGCTAGGTGGCGCTATACAGTCCCTGAGCCACACCCTTGGCCAAACCTTTGTCTCTAAGTACAGTTAACAATTCCACATCTAGATGCCAAATTACAAGAGTTTTAGTGCATGTCAAGTTGGTGAAAAAGGGCGAAAAAGTTAAGGGTAAGAGGAATAGAAGTATAATAATAATAATAATAATAATAATAATAATAAATATAGCCGCAAGCGGCGATGGCGGGCCCGAGCACCTGCGGTGCGGAGACCTGTGACATTTCGGAATGTAACAAAGCAACATGTACGTGTTGGTGGGCATGTGCATGAGCAACACACATGCCCACCAAATTTGGTCAATTTTCCTGAATGTATGTGTCAACCACAACAGACAACACGCTAGGTGGCGCTATAGAGTCCCTAAGCCACACCCCAGGCCAGAGCTCTATCTCTGACTATCGATAGCAATAACGCACAAGCCCACCAAATTTGGTTCATTTTCGCGAATGTGTGTGTCAACCACAACAGACAATGCGCTAGGTGGCGTTATACAGTCCCTAAGACACCCTTGGCCAGAAGCGCTGTCTCTGAATAGCTATAGCAATAACACACATACCCACCAAATTTTGTTCATTTTCGTGAATGTATGTGTCAACCACAACAGACAATGCGCTAGGTGGCGCTCTAGAGTCCCTAAGCCACACTCTAAGCCAGAGCTCTGTCTCTGACTAGTGGTAGCAATAACACACAAGCCCACTAAATTTGGTTCATTTTCATGAATATATGAGTCAACCACAGTACACAACGCGCTACGTGGCACTATAGAGCCCCTAAGCCACACCCTAGGCCAGAGCTCTATCTCTGTATCCATATTTGTAGTTCAAATTTGAGATGGTAACCAGTGTGTTGATATGGTGTACTGTAAATCATGCATCTGTAAGGCTTACATCAATATCTTTGCTTCAGATCATTGAATTCATAAAACCTGTTGCTGTTTTTAATGTGTGTGTGTGTCTTGATGTAAACAAAACGTAACTAAGTCATGATTGTTTGACTTTTCTGTATTCTGGTTATTACATGCTATTCCAACCAAGCATTTTTGTGAGGATAAGAACCACTTTAGTGGTGGACTGGTTGGGGATTGAACCGGCAACCCTCCTGTTACAAGCCCCAAGCCCTAACCAGTAGGCCACGGCTGCCTCAACGGGGGGGGGGGTTGTGTGTGTGTGTGTGTGTGTGTGTGTGTGTGTGTGTGTGTGTGTGTGTGTGTGTGTGTGTGTGTGTGTGTGTGTGTGTGTGTGTGTGTGTGTGTGTGTGTGTGTGTGTGTGTGTGTGTGTGTGTGATTGAGTGAGTGAGTGAGTGAGTGAGTGAGTGAGGAGAGTGTGTTTGTGTGTGAGTGAGAGTGTGTGTGTGTGTGTGTGTGTGTGTGTGTGATTGAGTGAGTGAGTGAGTGAGTGAGTGAGTGAGTGAGTGAGTGAGTGAGGAGAGTGTGTGTGTGTGTGTGAGTGAGAGTGTGTGTGTGTGTGTGTGTGTGTGTGTGTGTGTGTGAGTGAGTGAGTGAGTGAGTGACCAGGAGTCCCTAAGCCACACCCTAGGCCAGGGCTCTGTCTCAGTCTAGAGGTAGCAACACACAAGCACACCAAATTTGGGTCACAGACTACAGGTGCTTGGGCCCATCAATGCCCCTTGCGGCCTTTTTCTGTCTTAAAAGACACCCCAATTCAAACATTCACCATTTCAATATACTTCACAATTCCTCTTGGGCAACCCCTCAAGATCATTTTACTGCTGATATATGATTTGATAAACCCTTGGTTTGATTCGATAAACCGTCTAGGACTAGTGTTTCAAAATACATGACTTTACTGTATTCTGGTTATTACATGCCATTCCAACCAAGCATTTTTATGAGGATTAGAACTTGGGTCTGACTTAGTCAGTCCCCAATTCTATCACAAAAATGACTTAACCTGAGTAAAATCTTTATACACATGATCTTTTCTTTACCTTTTACTTTGCATCACACTGTCATTCTTGACTCTGTGTGTGTGTGTGTGTGTGTGTGTGTGTGTGTGTGTGTGTGTGTGTGTGTGTGTGTGTGTGTCTGTGTCTGTGTCTGTGTGTGTGTGTGTGTGTGTGTGTGTGTGTGTGTGTGTGTGTGTCTGTGTGTGTCTGTGTGTGTGTGTCTATGTCTGTGTCTGAGTCTCTGTGTGGAAAGCGGGGGAGGTTAGAGAGACATCCAGCTGGGAGAGAGGGGAGGGGTGGGAAGAACTGTGGGGGGAGGGAAACAGACAAGAAGGGGGAGAGTGGGTGAGCCACAGTGAGGGAGCAAGACCATGCGCGGCTAGGGAAACAGACCTATAAAAACCTAATAAACCTAAATATCTCACTTTCTGTTAACATGGTTGAAATCAAAATTGCAGCATAGGTTGATATGATTATAATTATTCATCAACTCACTTAAAAATATTTTAGCTAAAACCGTGTCCACCACAATCATTAATGCGCTTTTAAAAAACACAAACAACACCAAATTCAAAACTTTGTATATGACTGTCACTACAAACACACTAACTAATACTCCATCAAATTTCATCCAAATTAGTCACTGTTTTCTGCCTATAACACCAACTTTTTGATTCTTTTATAAGACACCTAGATTCAAACCTTCGCCATTTCAATATACTTTTGAAATTCAAAAATCTGGTCGCAATTCCTCTCAGGCCACCCCTCAAGATCATTTTAGTGTTTAAATGACATAATTTCGATAAACCGTCTAGGAGAAGTATTTCAAAATACATGATGTGCAAAAATCAGAAAATCTCACATAATTCAAATTCTTCTAAGATTCACTATATAGTTTAAATGTAAAACTTGTTCAGAATAATACAACACACATGTCCACCAAATTTGGTTCATTTCCGTGAATGTATGCGTCAACCACAGTAGACAGCACGCTAGGTGGCGCTATACAGTCCCTGAGCCACACCCTTGGCCAAACCTTTGTCTCTAAGTACAGTTAACAATTCCACATCTAGATGCCAAATTACAAGAGTTTTAGTGCATGTCAAGTTGGTGAAAAAGGGCGAAAAAGTTAAGGGTAAGAGGAATAGAAGTATAATAATAATAATAATAATAATAATAATAATAAATATAGCCGCAAGCGGCGATGGCGGGCCCGAGCACCTGCGGTGCGGAGACCTGTGACATTTCGGAATGTAACAAAGCAACATGTACGTGTTGGTGGGCATGTGCATGAGCAACACACATGCCCACCAAATTTGGTCAATTTTCCTGAATGTATGTGTCAACCACAACAGACAACACGCTAGGTGGCGCTATAGAGTCCCTAAGCCACACCCCAGGCCAGAGCTCTATCTCTGACTATCGATAGCAATAACGCACAAGCCCACCAAATTTGGTTCATTTTCGCGAATGTGTGTGTCAACCACAACAGACAATGCGCTAGGTGGCGTTATACAGTCCCTAAGACACCCTTGGCCAGAAGCGCTGTCTCTGAATAGCTATAGCAATAACACACATACCCACCAAATTTTGTTCATTTTCGTGAATGTATGTGTCAACCACAACAGACAATGCGCTAGGTGGCGCTCTAGAGTCCCTAAGCCACACTCTAAGCCAGAGCTCTGTCTCTGACTAGTGGTAGCAATAACACACAAGCCCACTAAATTTGGTTCATTTTCATGAATATATGAGTCAACCACAGTACACAACGCGCTACGTGGCACTATAGAGCCCCTAAGCCACACCCTAGGCCAGAGCTCTATCTCTGTATCCATATTTGTAGTTCAAATTTGAGATGGTAACCAGTGTGTTGATATGGTGTACTGTAAATCATGCATCTGTAAGGCTTACATCAATATCTTTGCTTCAGATCATTGAATTCATAAAACCTGTTGCTGTTTTTAATGTGTGTGTGTGTCTTGATGTAAACAAAACGTAACTAAGTCATGATTGTTTGACTTTTCTGTATTCTGGTTATTACATGCTATTCCAACCAAGCATTTTTGTGAGGATAAGAACCACTTTAGTGGTGGACTGGTTGGGGATTGAACCGGCAACCCTCCTGTTACAAGCCCCAAGCCCTAACCAGTAGGCCACGGCTGCCTCAACGGGGGGGGGGGGGGTTGTGTGTGTGTGTGTGTGTGTGTGTGTGTGTGTGTGTGTGTGTGTGTGTGTGTGTGTGTGTGTGTGTGTGTGTGTGTGTGTGTGTGTGTGTGTGTGTGTGTGTGTGTGTGTGTGTGTGTGTGTGTGTGTGTGTGTGTGTGTGTGTGTGTGTGTGTGTGTGTGTGTGATTGAGTGAGTGAGTGAGTGAGTGAGTGAGTGAGGAGAGTGTGTTTGTGTGTGAGTGAGAGTGTGTGTGTGTGTGTGTGTGTGTGTGTGTGATTGAGTGAGTGAGTGAGTGAGTGAGTGAGTGAGTGAGTGAGTGAGTGAGGAGAGTGTGTGTGTGTGTGTGAGTGAGAGTGTGTGTGTGTGTGTGTGTGTGTGTGTGTGTGTGTGAGTGAGTGAGTGAGTGAGTGACCAGGAGTCCCTAAGCCACACCCTAGGCCAGGGCTCTGTCTCAGTCTAGAGGTAGCAACACACAAGCACACCAAATTTGGGTCACAGACTACAGGTGCTTGGGCCCATCAATGCCCCTTGCGGCCTTTTTCTGTCTTAAAAGACACCCCAATTCAAACATTCACCATTTCAATATACTTCACAATTCCTCTTGGGCAACCCCTCAAGATCATTTTACTGCTGATATATGATTTGATAAACCCTTGGTTTGATTCGATAAACCGTCTAGGACTAGTGTTTCAAAATACATGACTTTACTGTATTCTGGTTATTACATGCCATTCCAACCAAGCATTTTTATGAGGATTAGAACTTGGGTCTGACTTAGTCAGTCCCCAATTCTATCACAAAAATGACTTAACCTGAGTAAAATCTTTATACACATGATCTTTTCTTTACCTTTTACTTTGCATCACACTGTCATTCTTGACTCTGTGTGTGTGTGTGTGTGTGTGTGTGTGTGTGTGTGTGTGTGTGTCTGTGTCTGTGTCTGTGTGTGTGTGTGTGTGTGTGTGTGTGTGTGTGTGTGTGTGTGTCTGTGTGTGTCTGTGTGTGTGTGTCTATGTCTGTGTCTGAGTCTCTGTGTGGAAAGCGGGGGAGGTTAGAGAGACATCCAGCTGGGAGAGAGGGGAGGGGTGGGAAGAACTGTGGGGGGAGGGAAACAGACAAGAAGGGGGAGAGTGGGTGAGCCACAGTGAGGGAGCAAGACCATGCGCGGCTAGGGAAACAGACCTATAAAAACCTAATAAACCTAAATATCTCACTTTCTGTTAACATGGTTGAAATCAAAATTGCAGCATAGGTTGATATGATTATAATTATTCATCAACTCACTTAAAAATATTTTAGCTAAAACCGTGTCCACCACAATCATTAATGCGCTTTTAAAAAACACAAACAACACCAAATTCAAAACTTTGTATATGACTGTCACTACAAACACACTAACTAATACTCCATCAAATTTCATCCAAATTAGTCACTGTTTTCTGCCTATAACACCAACTTTTTGATTCTTTTATAAGACACCTAGATTCAAACCTTCGCCATTTCAATATACTTTTGAAATTCAAAAATCTGGTCGCAATTCCTCTCAGGCCACCCCTCAAGATCATTTTAGTGTTTAAATGACATAATTTCGATAAACCGTCTAGGAGAAGTATTTCAAAATACATGATGTGCAAAAATCCGAAAATCTCACATAATTCAAATTCTTCTAAGATTCACTATATAGTTTAAATGTAAAACTTGTTCAGAATAATACAACACACATGTCCACCAAATTTGGTTCATTTCCGTGAATGTATGCGTCAACCACAGTAGACAGCACGCTAGGTGGCGCTATACAGTCCCTGAGCCACACCCTTGGCCAAACCTTTGTCTCT
This sequence comes from Sardina pilchardus, assembly GCF_963854185.1. Classification (NCBI taxonomy): domain Eukaryota; kingdom Metazoa; phylum Chordata; class Actinopteri; order Clupeiformes; family Clupeidae; genus Sardina; species Sardina pilchardus. The sequence continues at coordinate 23,540,588 of NC_085013.1, read as the reverse complement.
AAGTACAGTTAACAATTCCACATCTAGATGCCAAATTACAAGAGTTTTAGTGCATGTCAAGTTGGTGAAAAAGGGCGAAAAAGTTAAGGGTAAGAGGAATAGAAGTATAAATATAGCCGCAAGCGGCGATGGCGGGCCCGAGCACCAGCGGTGCGGAGACCTGTGAGATTTCGGAATCTAACAAAGCAACATGTGCGTGTTGGTGGGCATGTGCATGAGCAACACACATGCCCCCCAAATTTGGTCAATTTTCCTGAATGTATGTGTCAGCCACAACAGACAATATGCTAGGTAGCGCTATAGAGTCCCTAAGCCACACCCTAGGCCAGAGCTCTATCTCTGACTATCGATAGCAGTAACACTAGACAGACACAGACAGAGGGGGTAGAGACAAATGGATCAATAGAATAGAATATACACTTTTTTGATCCCGTGAGGGAAATTTATTTCTCTGCATGTAACCCAATTTAACCAAATTAGTGAACACACACAGCACACAGTGAACACACAGTGAGGTGAATCACACACTGACCCAGAGCAGTGAGCTGCCTGCCCAACCAGCGGTGCTGGGGGAGCAGTGAGGGGTTAGGTGCCTTGCTCAAGGGCACTTTAGTGGTGGACTGGTTGGGGATTGAACCGGCAACCTTCCAGTTACAAGCCCCAAGCCCTAACCAGTAGGCCACGGCTGCCCAGAGGGAAGGAGGGAGGGAGGAAAGAGGGAGGGTGTGTGTGTGTGTGTGTGTGTGTGTGTGTGTGTGTGTGTGTGTGTGTGTGTGTGTGTGTGTGTGTGTGTGTGTGTGTGTGTGTGTGTGTGTGTGTGTGTGTGTGTGTGTGTGTGTGTGTGTGTGTGTGTGTGTGTGTGTGCGCGTTTGTGTGTGTGTGTGCGCGCGCGCGTGCGTGCGTGAGAGAGAGAGAATGACGGGGGAGGGGTGAGAGAGTGTCTGTGAGTCTGTGTAGAGAAGTAGCAGGGGACGAGAGAGACATGCAGCTGAGAGAGAGAGCACCTACTCCTGCTCAGCTAAATGGATGGAGTATAAGACATATGCAAACACAAATAAACCTAAATACTCACTTACTGTGAACATGGCTAAAGTCAAAATTTCAAAATTGCAGCATAGGTTGATATGATTATAATTATTCGTCAACTCGCTTCAAAATATTTTAGCTAAAACTGTGTCCACGACAATCATTAATGCACTTTTAAAAAACACAAACAACACCAAATTCAAAACTTTGCATATGACTGTCACTACAAACACACTAACTAATACTCCATCAAATTTCATCCAAATTAGTCTGTTTTCTACCTATAACACCAACTTTCTGTTTCTTTTACAAGACACCTAGATTCAAACCTTCGCCATTTCAATATACTTTTGTATACTTTTTAATATACTATACTCAGAGCAGTGAGCTGCCTGCCCAACCAGCGGCGCTCAGGGAGCAGTCAGGGGTTAGGTGCCTTGCTCAAGGGCACTTCAGCTGTGGACTGGTCAGGGATCAAACCGGCAATCCTCCAGCTACAAGCCCCAAGCCCTAACCAGTAGGCCACGGTTGCCCAAAGTGTGTGTGTGTGTGTGTGTGTGTGTGTGTGTGTGTGTGTGTGTGTGTGTGTGTGTGTGTGTGTGTGTGTGTGTGTGTGTGTGTGTGTGTGTGTGTGTGTGTGTGTGTGTGTGTGTGTGTGTGTGTGTGTGTGTGTGTCTGTGTGTGTGTGTGTGTGTGTGTGTGTGTGTGTGTGTGTGTGTGTGTCTGTCTCTGTGTCTCTAGAAAGCCGCGCGTGTGTCAATGTGTGTGTGTTAGTTAGGGAGGACCCGAGAAGGGGGGTGACAGAGTGCGTGCGTGTGTCTGTTAGTTGCAACAGAGAGAGAGGCAGAGAAGGACAGAGAGGAGGGGCTGTGTGATTGGGCAAATATGAAATTAAAAATAACTTTCTGTTAACATGGTTAAAATCAAAATTGCAGCATAGCTTGATATGATTATAATCATTCATCAACTCGCTTCAAAATATTCTAGCTAAAACTGTATCCACCACAATCATTAATGCGCTTTTAAAAATCACAAACAACACCAAATTCAAAACTTTGTATATGACTGTCACTACAAACACACTAACTAATACTCCATCAAATTTCATCCAAATTAGTCACTGTTTTCTGCCTATAACACCAACTTTTTGTTTCTTTTATAAGACACCTAGATTCAAACCTTCGCCATTTCAATATACTTTTGAAATTCAAAAATCTGGTCGCAATTCCTCTCGGGCAACCCCTCAAGATCATTTTAGTGCTTAAATTACATGATTTCGATAAACCGTCTAGGAGAAGTGTTTCAAAATACATGACGTGTAAAAATCATAATCATAATCATAACTCAAATTCTTCTAAGATTCACTATATTGTTTAAATGTAAAAGTTGTTCAGATTAATAAAACACACATGTCTACCAAATTTAGTTCATTTTCGTGTATGTATGTGTCAACCACAACAGACAACACGCTAGGTGGCGCTATACTGCCCCTGAGCCACACCCTAGGCCAGAGCTCTGGTTCTGAGTAGCGTTACTAATTCCACACGTAGCTGCCAAATTTCAAGAGTTTTAGAGCATGCCAAGTTGGTGAAAAAAGGAGTTAGGTAAGACGGAAAAAACTATAATAATAATCTGAGCAAAAACAATAGGGCCTTGCACCTACGGTGCAGCCACTTTCAGTGGCCGCACCTCGGTGCTCGGGCCCTAAATATAGCCGCAAGCGGCGATGGCGGGCCCGAGCACCTGCGGTGCGGAGACCTGTGAAATTTCGGAATCTAACAAAGCAACATGTGCCTGTTGGTGGGCATGTGCATGAGCAACACACATGCCCACCAAATTTGGTCAATTTTCCTGAATGTATGTGTCAACCACAACAGACAACCCACTAGGTGGCGCTATAGAGTCCCTACGCGACACCCTAGGCCAAAGCTCTGTCTCTGACTAGCCATAGCAATAACACACAAGCCCACCAAATTTGGTTCATTTTCGTGAATGTATGTGTCAACCACAACAGACAACGCATTAGGTGGCGCTATAGAGTCCCTACGCCACACCCTAGACCAAAGCTCTGTCTCTGACTAGCCATAGCAATAACACAAAAGTCCACCAAATTTGGTTCATTTTCGTGAATGTTTGTGTCAACCACAACAGATAACGTGCTGCAAGGTGGCGCTATAGAGTCCCAAAGCCACACCTTAGGCCAGAGCTCTGTCTCTGACTACCGATTGCAATAACACACAAGCCCACCAAATTTGGTTCATTTTCGTGAATGTATGTGTCAACCACTACAGACAACCCACTAGGTGGCGCTATAGAGTCCCTACGCCACACCCTAGGCCAAAGCTCTGTCTCTGACTAGCCATAGCAATAACACACAAGCCCACCAAATTTGGTTCATTTTCGTGAATGTATGTGTCAACCACAACAGATAACGCACTAGGTGGCGCTATAGAGTCCCTACGCCACACCCTAGACCAAAGCTCTGTCTCTGACTAGCCATAGGAATAACACACAAGTCCACCAAATTTGGTTCATTTTCGTGAATGTTTGTGTCAACCACAACAGATAACGTGCTGCTAGGTGGCGCTATAGAGTCTCAAAGCCACACCTTAGGCCAGAGCTCTGTCTCTGACTAGCAGAAGCAATTCCACATGTAGCTGCCAAATTACATCCAATTCATAACCTTTTTTCTGCCTATAACACCAACTTCCTGTTTCTTAATAAAACGCCATAATTCAAACGTTCGCCATTTCAATATACTTTTGAAATTCAAAAATCTGGTCGCAATTCCTCTCGGGCAACCCCTCAAGATCATTTTAGTGCTTATATGACATGATTTCGATAAACCGTCTAGGAGAAGTGTTTCAAAATACGTGATGTGCAAAAATCATAATCATAATCATAACTCAAATTCTTATAAGATTCACTATATAGTTTCAATGTAAAACTTGTTCAGATTTATACAACACACATGTCCACCAAATTTGGTTCATTTCCGTGAATGTATGTGTCAACCACAATAGACGGCGCGCTAGGTGGCGCTATAGAGTCCCTGAGCCACACCCTAGGCCAGAGGTCTGTCTCTCAGTAGAGGCATCAATTCCACAGGTAGCTGCCAAATTTCAAGAGTTTTAGAGCATGCCAAGTTGCTGAAAAAGGGCAAAACATGTCCGGTAAGAGGAAAATACTATAATAAGAATAATAATAATAATAATCTGAGCAAAAACAATAGGGCCTTGCACCTACGGTGCAGCCACTTTCAGTGGCCGCACCTCGGTGCTCGGGCCCTAATAATAATAATAATAATAATAATAATAATAATAATCTGAGCAAAAACAATAGGGCCTTGCACCTACGGTGCAGCCACTTTCAGTGGCCGCACCTCGGTGCTCGGGCCCTAATAATCTGAGCAAAAACAATAGGGCCTTGCACCTACGGTGCAGCCACTTTCAGTGGCCGCACCTCGGTGCTCGGGCCCTAAATATAGCCGCAAGCGGCGATGGCGGGCCCGAGCACCTGCGGTGCGGAGACATGTGACATTTCGGAATCTAACAAAGCAACATGTGCGTGTTGGTGGGCATGTGCATGAGCAACACACATGCCCACCAAATTTGGTCAATTTTCCTGAATGTATGTGTCAACCACAAAAGACAACACGCTAGGTGGCGCTATAGAGTTCCTAAGCCACACCCTAGGCCAGAGCTCTATCTCTGACTATCGATAGCAATAACGCACAAGCCCACCAAATTTGGTTCATTTTCGTGAATGTGTGTATCAACCACAACAGACAATGCGCTAGGTGGTGTTATACAGTCCCGAAGACACCCTTGGCCAGAGTGCTGTCTCTGAATAGCTATAGCAATAACACATGCCAACCAAATTTGGTTCATTTTTGTGAATGTATGTGTCAACCACAACAGACAATGCACTAGGTGGCGCTATAGAGTCCCTAAGCCACACCCGAGGCCAGAGCTCTGTCTCTGAATAACTATAGCAATAACACACATGCCCACCAAATTTGGTTAATTTGGGTGAACGTACACAGACAATGCGCTAGGTGGCGCTATAGAGTCCCTAAGCCACACCCTAGGGCAGAGCTCTATCTCTGACTATCGATAGCAATAACGCACAAGCCCATCAAATTTGGTTCATTTTCGTGAATGTGTGTGTCAACCACAACAAACAATGCGCTAGGTGGCGTTATACAGTCCCGAAGACACCCTTGGCCAGAGTGCTGTCTCTGAATAGCTATAGCAATAACACATATGCCAACCAAATTTGGTTCATTTTTGTGAATGTATGTGTCAACCACAACAGACAATGCACTAGGTGGCGCTATAGAGTCCTTAAGCCACACCCGAGGCCAGAGCTCTGTCTCTGAATAACTATAGCAATAACACACATGCCCATAAAATTTGGTTCATTTTGGTGAATGTACGTGTCAACCACAACAGACAATGCATTAGGTGGCGCTCTAGAGTCCCTAAGCCACACTCTAGGCCAGAGCTCTGTCTCTGACTACCGATAGCAATAACACACAAGCCCACCAAATTTGGTTAATTTTGGTGAATGTTTGTGTCAACCACAACAGACAACGCACTAGGTGGCGCTATAGAGTCCCTACGCCACACCCTCTGCCAAAGCTCTGTCTCTGACTAGCCATAGCAATAACACACAAGTCCACCAAATTTGGTTCATTTTGGTGAATGTACGTGTCAACCACAAAATATAATGTGCTGCTAGGTGGCGCTATAGAGTCCCAAAGCCACACCTTAGGCCAGAGCTCTGTCTCTGACTAGCTGAAGCAATTCCACATGTAGCTGCCAAATTACATCCAATTCATAATCTTTTTTCTGCCTATAACACCAACTTCCTGTTTCTCAATAAAACACCATAATTCAAACCTTCGCCATTTCGATATACTTTTGAAATTCAAAAATCTGGTCGCAATTCCTCTCGGGCAACCCCTCAAGATCATTTTAGTGCTTATATGACATGATTTCGATAAACCGTCTAGAAGAAGTGTTTCAAAATACATGATGTGCAAAATTCATAATCATAACCATAACTCAAATTTTTCGAATATTTGCTATAGAGTGTAAATGTAAAAATTGTTTAGATTAATACAACACACATGCCCACCAAATCTGGGCCATTTTCGTGAATGCATGTGTCAACCACAACAGACAGCGTGATAGGTGGCGCTCTAGAGTCCCTGAGCCACGCCCTAGGCCAAAGCTCTGTCTCTGAGTTTCGATTGCAATTCTACAAATGGCTGCCAAATTACAAGAGTTTTAGAGCATGCCAAGTTGGTGAAAAAAAAAAAACAGGTAAGACGGAAAAAGAATAATAATAATAATAATCTGAGCAGAAACAATAGGGCCTTGCACCTACGGTGCAGCCACTTTCAGTGGCCGCACCTCGGTGCTCGGGCCCTAAATATAGCCGCAAGCGGCGATGGCGGGCCCGAGCACCTGCGGTGCGGAGACCTGTGACATTTCGGAATGTAACAAAGCAACATGTACGTGTTGGTGGGCATGTGCATGAGCAACACACATGCCCACCAAATTTGGTCAATTTTCCTGAATGTATGTGTCAACCACAACAGACAACACGCTAGGTGGCGCTATAGAGTCCCTAAGCCACACCCCAGGCCAGAGCTCTATCTCTGACTATCGATAGCAATAACGCACAAGCCCACCAAATTTGGTTCATTTTCGCGAATGTGTGTGTCAACCACAACAGACAATGCGCTAGGTGGCGTTATACAGTCCCTAAGACACCCTTGGCCAGAAGCGCTGTCTCTGAATAGCTATAGCAATAACACACATACCCACCAAATTTTGTTCATTTTCGTGAATGTATGTGTCAACCACAACAGACAATGCGCTAGGTGGCGCTCTAGAGTCCCTAAGCCACACTCTAAGCCAGAGCTCTGTCTCTGACTAGTGGTAGCAATAACACACAAGCCCACTAAATTTGGTTCATTTTCATGAATATATGAGTCAACCACAGTACACAACGCGCTACGTGGCACTATAGAGCCCCTAAGCCACACCCTAGGCCAGAGCTCTATCTCTGTATCCATATTTGTAGTTCAAATTTGAGATGGTAACCAGTGTGTTGATATGGTGTACTGTAAATCATGCATCTGTAAGGCTTACATCAATATCTTTGCTTCAGATCATTGAATTCATAAAACCTGTTGCTGTTTTTAATGTGTGTGTGTGTCTTGATGTAAACAAAACGTAACTAAGTCATGATTGTTTGACTTTTCTGTATTCTGGTTATTACATGCTATTCCAACCAAGCATTTTTGTGAGGATAAGAACCACTTTAGTGGTGGACTGGTTGGGGATTGAACCGGCAACCCTCCTGTTACAAGCCCCAAGCCCTAACCAGTAGGCCACGGCTGCCTCAACGGGGGGGGGGGGGGGGTTGTGTGTGTGTGTGTGTGTGTGTGTGTGTGTGTGTGTGTGTGTGTGTGTGTGTGTGTGTGTGTGTGTGTGTGTGTGTGTGTGTGTGTGTGTGTGTGTGTGTGTGTGTGTGTGTGTGTGTGTGTGATTGAGTGAGTGAGTGAGTGAGTGAGTGAGTGAGGAGAGTGTGTGTGTGTGTGAGTGAGAGTGTGTGTGTGTGTGTGTGTGTGTGTGTGATTGAGTGAGTGAGTGAGTGAGTGAGTGAGTGAGTGAGTGAGTGAGGAGAGTGTGTGTGTGTGTGTGAGTGAGAGTGTGTGTGTGTGTGTGTGTGTGTGTGTGTGTGTGTGAGTGAGTGAGTGAGTGAGTGACCAGGAGTCCCTAAGCCACACCCTAGGCCAGGGCTCTGTCTCAGTCTAGAGGTAGCAACACACAAGCACACCAAATTTGGGTCACAGACTACAGGTGCTTGGGCCCATCAATGCCCCTTGCGGCCTTTTTCTGTCTTAAAAGACACCCCAATTCAAACATTCACCATTTCAATATACTTCACAATTCCTCTTGGGCAACCCCTCAAGATCATTTTACTGCTGATATATGATTTGATAAACCCTTGGTTTGATTCGATAAACCGTCTAGGACTAGTGTTTCAAAATACATGACTTTACTGTATTCTGGTTATTACATGCCATTCCAACCAAGCATTTTTATGAGGATTAGAACTTGGGTCTGACTTAGTCAGTCCCCAATTCTATCACAAAAATGACTTAACCTGAGTAAAATCTTTATACACATGATCTTTTCTTTACCTTTTACTTTGCATCACACTGTCATTCTTGACTCTGTGTGTGTGTGTGTGTGTGTGTGTGTGTGTGTGTGTGTGTGTGTGTGTGTGTGTGTGTGTGTGTCTGTGTCTGTGTGTGTGTGTGTGTGTGTGTGTGTGTGTGTGTGTGTGTGTGTGTCTGTGTGTGTCTGTGTGTGTGTGTCTATGTCTGTGTCTGAGTCTCTGTGTGGAAAGCGGGGGAGGTTAGAGAGACATCCAGCTGGGAGAGAGGGGAGGGGTGGGAAGAACTGTGGGGGGAGGGAAACAGACAAGAAGGGGGAGAGTGGGTGAGCCACAGTGAGGGAGCAAGACCATGCGCGGCTAGGGAAACAGACCTATAAAAACCTAATAAACCTAAATATCTCACTTTCTGTTAACATGGTTGAAATCAAAATTGCAGCATAGGTTGATATGATTATAATTATTCATCAACTCACTTAAAAATATTTTAGCTAAAACCGTGTCCACCACAATCATTAATGCGCTTTTAAAAAACACAAACAACACCAAATTCAAAACTTTGTATATGACTGTCACTACAAACACACTAACTAATACTCCATCAAATTTCATCCAAATTAGTCACTGTTTTCTGCCTATAACACCAACTTTTTGATTCTTTTATAAGACACCTAGATTCAAACCTTCGCCATTTCAATATACTTTTGAAATTCAAAAATCTGGTCGCAATTCCTCTCAGGCCACCCCTCAAGATCATTTTAGTGTTTAAATGACATAATTTCGATAAACCGTCTAGGAGAAGTATTTCAAAATACATGATGTGCAAAAATCAGAAAATCTCACATAATTCAAATTCTTCTAAGATTCACTATATAGTTTAAATGTAAAACTTGTTCAGAATAATACAACACACATGTCCACCAAATTTGGTTCATTTCCGTGAATGTATGCGTCAACCACAGTAGACAGCACGCTAGGTGGCGCTATACAGTCCCTGAGCCACACCCTTGGCCAAACCTTTGTCTCTAAGTACAGTTAACAATTCCACATCTAGATGCCAAATTACAAGAGTTTTAGTGCATGTCAAGTTGGTGAAAAAGGGCGAAAAAGTTAAGGGTAAGAGGAATAGAAGTATAATAATAATAATAATAATAATAATAATAATAATAATCTGAGCAAAAACAATAGGGCCTTGCACCTACGGTGCAGCCACTTTCAGTGGCCGCACCTCGGTGCTCGGGCCCTAATAATAATCTGAGCAAAAACAATAGGGCCTTGCACCTACGGTGCAGCCACTTTCAGTGGCCGCACCTCGGTGCTCGGGCCCTAAATAACTGTATGAACGAATGGTCATGTTTGTTCTTTATAGAAGCCACATTACTCACAGTTGCCGATCAGAATAAAATGTCTTTACTTAGCCTTCCTTTAATGCCAAATCAACACAAGTGTTTTTCTTTTCTTTTGACATTACGTTTTTTGACAGACTGTCAAAGGCTTTTTGATTTGCACTTCAAAACCAAGCTATGAAGAATGAACACATAATTAAGACCATTATGTACAGGTAATGTCAGCAGCAGAGGGATGTTCCATCATTACCGTACTTTTAATGTCATAATGCAAACAAATGCAAAAATGTGGACTGTGTGTGTGAGTGTGTGTGTGTGTGTGTGTGTGCACAAGACAGCGCCTACACACAATGTTTCATGTTACAGTAACTGTTTCCCTCAATGTTGCCAATATTCTAGTTGTTACTGTAAAAATGTTAAGCTGTTTTGTTTTACGTATCGTTGTATCTACAGTCATGCTAATAAAGCAACACTGAATTCAATTGAACTGAAATTGAGTAAACACCGGTAAACACTATTATGTTGCCTTTTTCCTTCATAGACATGATTCAAGAATTAAAATAATTAATAATTAAAATAATTAAAAATGAAAAGTTATTGCAAGTAAGCAAGAGTTCCATGAGATAAAAGCAAGAGTAGTCTGGGCCTCGTCTCATCTGCATGTACTCTGCATGGGTGGTGAGCTAGCAGTGCTGGGGCTGTGAGTGCCTTTGTGTCCATCAGTATTCTACAACAACCGGTGCCGGCGAGCGTCCAGTATCGTATCGCTCCCTACGGCTCTCCTCCCAGGGTCGGGAGCACGCAGCGCAGCGCGGTGTGGTGTGGTGTGGTGTGGTGTGGTGTGGTGTGTCGGCAAACAGCATGCAAACAGGCACGAAGGCAGGATGGGTTGAGTTCAGACGTGTGGGTCCACGCAGATTCAGAATACAATTAGTGAGGAACGACATGAATATTCACCTGAGGGCTGATGTTCCTTTGGTCCTTTATTTCCCCCCAGAAATGAAAATGACCTCGACCCCGCCGAATTACTGAGGCACATTGGTCATTCTGACATGCTCAGATATTTTTTTTATTAAATTAAAGCAACCTTTAAAAGTGGCTCCAAATTGATTCTCCTGAGAGTTAAAGAGGTTATCCTGCCCTTATCGTATTTTCTGTGTCTGAACCTAACATATTTCTTTTCTGCTTCAGTGCACTCAAGTGGCAATTCCACTGATTTTAGTATGACGCCGAGACTGGGTATGTGGAAAAGCTAGTGGGTAGGACATTAACAAATGGCTTTATCTTACCTTTACAAATGGCCTTCCTTCACCCATTCATCCTTGCCCTAATCCCTAATGCTGTGCCCTTAAGAAGGCCATTATGGCTGCAATGCACAGACCCATGTGCTTTTCAACCAGTTGCGATGTTTAATCTACAACTTCTTTCATATATATTTCTAAACAGAGTGCCTTTGTTGCTTTTTTTTTTCTTGTGGTTTTGTCTTAACCTCTGAATGCTAGTCCAGCCCACACCACGCAACTATAAGACACTAAGAAGAGTTGATCAACCCTCTCTCTTTCTCTCTTTCTTTTTTTCCGCTGCCTTGCGTTGTTTAAAGCGCCCTTGCCAAAACGTTCACACAGAGACGTGTGGTAAATAATCACACAGGACGTCCGCTGCAATAAACCCAGTTAATTCCAAGGGGGTCTAAATCTCCGGGCCCGCAGCAGATACTAACACAACAGTTCCATTAAAGCAAAATTAAGCATCACAAAGGCGGTGCCTCAGCAGAAATATACAGCGCGAGCTGCCACATTAACATAACGCATGGCCCTCAGAAATTACTGGTCCCTCTAATCTGGACCCAGTCAGAGGGGGTGCCGCGCTGCTCCAATGACCTGTCCATAGTGATGCATGGCTGTTTTTTTCCCTCTCTGCTTCTCTACCAACCCCCCCCACACTCACCCACACACACCCACACACCCACACACACACACACACACCCACACCCATACACACACACACACACACGCACACGCACACTCAAACACACACCCTCCTCCACCTGCACCCACCTCCAGATTTATGTGCTCTGGAATAGGAAAAGCAAAAGGCCCATCAGAGTGCGCCGTCTTATTCCGGCACATTCCACCAAACGAGAGGCAAGGTGAAGGTCAGCGAGCACATTATCCGCTCCTTATCAACCGCGCATTAGCGGCAGCAGCAGTGGCGGCGGCGGCAGCAGCAGCAGTAAGGCTGTGGTTATATTGCACCAGAGAGCCAGAGAGGAGGGTCCAGACTGCTGCCTGCGGCCCACACAGAGTCCACACGTAGCCCCATAAAACTCCAACCTCCACCAGCCCCATCATCCTGCCCCCCCCCCAACCCCAAACACACGCATACTGTACACACACACACAAACACACACACACACATCCACTCATTCATACACACACACACACACACACACACACACACACACACACACAAACTCTCTCACACACACACTCACACACATGCACATATCCCCCCCACCCCCCCACACACATAAACACACACATAAACACACACACACACACACACACACACACACACACACACACACACATATGCACACACACACACCACACCACACCACACCATACACACATCCGGCCCCCAAAACCAACCGGGGAGGCCGAGCCAGAACCAATCAGGGTTTATCTCGGGACAATCGTGCGCACCCACTCTTTCGACACCCGACTAAAAAAATGTAATGGATTAAAGAAATGTAGCCGTGATTAAAGTTTCAGGGGATGGTGTGCATAATCGCAGCACTTCATGGCGGCAGAGGGAAATCAATCCAACTGATCTGGAACACAGCAGGGCTGAAATAAAGGCCAGTCATGTAGAAAATAGACTCGCTGTCACCCTGCCGATAGCCGTTCCGCCTCTGTAGGTGAGAACCCTGGCCGGGAGCCCCCACCACAATGCCCCCCCCCACCCCCCCCCCCCCCCCCCCCCCGCTCGGGCTCGGGCGCTGTTGTCTTCTGTGGACGCAGTTACTTTCCGAATGTTGACGTCCTTGCTGTTGCCACCGGCAGTGTTGTCCTGGTTGTTTTTGGCGGCTCGTGTTTTGTTTTGTCTACATCTGAAAGTTGACAGAGAATAACGACTCCAAACGATGTGGCTGAGCATATATTTCTGGTTGTTTTTTGGTGATTTGTGTTTGTTTTGTCTACATCTGAGAGCTGTCAGAGAATAACAACTCATATTATTTTTTTTGCAAAATGGTTTGCCGTCGTTTGGCCCTTGGCGGTGGCGGCTGGATGAAACGAGTCCAAAAGCCCAAGGTGATGCATTTTTAAGCATCGTTGGGAGGCGTGCTGTGGACAAGCAAGATCACCGTTTTGCTTTGGCATATTTATGGACGAATCCACAACAAGGTCATTTTCGTTATTGCTGCCCGCTTCTTCAACCCCCCCCGCCCCCCACGCCGCCCTGCACAATTTTGCCACAGATGAACTCGGGGGGCCTGCAATCAGAAGAGCCTGCATTAGATTTGATGAAATATTCAGTGCTACATCTCACCCTTGGAGAGCGACTGCTGCACAGAGACTACCCTGAGAAGAGCAGTGAGCGGAGAGCGAGTGAGAGAGCGAGTGTGTGTGTGTGTGAGAGAGAGAGATAGAGAGAGAGAAAGAGAGAGAGAGAGATTTCTGGGCCCCGCTGGGAGGGTGCCCTGACACACCAGTGTATTTGCAGATGGGTAGCAAAGAGAGAGAGAGAGAGAGAGAGAGAGAGAGAGAGAGAGAGAGAGAGAGAGAGAGAGAGCTCTCCAGTTTCTGTGACACGCCAAAGAAAACCTCATACTGATGGTGGGGGCAGAGGGCACTGTGCTGTGCTGCTCCACGCTGTGCTATTCTGTGCCATGCTGTGCTGTTGTGTGCTATATGCTGTGCTGTATGGTGCTGTGCTGTTGTGTGCTATATGCTGTGCTGTATGGTGCTATGCTGTTGCATACTATGCTATGTTGTGCGTATGGTCCTGTGCTGTTGTGTGCTATGCTGTTGTGCTGTAATAGTGCTGTTCTGTTGTGTGCTTTGCTGTGCTGTATGGTGCTGTGCTGTTGTGTGCTATGTTGTGCTGTGCTGTATGGTGCTGTTGTGTACTATGCTATGTTGTGCTGTGCTATGCTATGTTGTGCTGTTGTGTACTATGCTATATTGTGCTGTATGGTGCTGTGCTGTATGGTGCTGTGATGTGCTGTGCTGTGCTGTGTTATGTTGTGCTGTTGTGTACTATGCTGTTTTGTGCTGTATGGTGCTGTGCTGTTGTGTGAGAGAATACAATGGAAATTCAGTGTGGTAGGGCTCTTTGAAGGAGAATTAACGATTCACATGACTGTTTACCAGACCCTGCTGAGACACACGGACTCCCATTGTTTTGCGCACACAGGCGGTGAACGCACCCACGGATTTCGCTGATTTAATATTAGACCGCTGTAGAAAATCTCATTTTATTTATTGAGCGCGGCTTGCCAAGTACAATAACATCGTTCATGTATTATGTATTTTATCAGCTCACGTTACAACTCTCAGACATTCGCAGATTAAAAGAGGGGAGGTGTTGGGCCCGTGCACGCGCGCGCACGCATACACACACACACACACACACACACACACACAGACACACTCACACACACACACACACACACACACACACACACACAGAGAGGCGGGGCCAGTAAGGGCCAAGAGCCAGTCAGCCATAATCTGTCCACTGCCCTGGAGACTATGCCAAGTGTCGCCTTACATCGCACTGAAGCCTTCTGACAGAACCCTCCCGGCAACAGACTCAGTTGATCTAAGATGTTTTCGCTGCGAAGAAAAGCATTAAATTGCCTGATCTGCCTCCCCTGTTTACCCAGTCACTCTTGTGGATGTTAATTATTTAGCTCTTGTCTTTTTTTTTTTTTTTTTTTTTTCTGATCTGCAATGAGCACGATGCCATAAGTCATTATGTGAACTGACATTTACAAATGAACAAACATGATAGGTTATCAAAATTACAATTAAAGTCTACACTGTTAAAAAGGAAAACAACTCTGGCATGTCATCCTAAAAAGCTGGTCAGACTCTTAATGTTTCTGGATGGTTAATAAAATGAATAAACACATTTTTTTTACACTTTTTACAAGGTAAGTGAAAAAAAAAAAAACATTTGATTTACTGTGATACATAATCAAGCAGAGATTTTTTTTTTTTAATCTAAAGCATTTTTATCGAACAGCGATTGAACTCGACTCCAGTGGTCGTTTAATAACAATACATGAAAATATCAGACACCTGCTAGCCAATCAGAGTCAAGTATTTTTCATCAACATGGCACAACGCACAAGAACATTTGAGGACACTCTCGCATCCTCTGGAGTGGCATGGGGCCGTAATCTCGAATATGAAATATGATCGTGTCAATTACTAACATATTTCTAAGGTTTTATGACATCTGTCCTTGACGGCATAAATTCGACACCTCACCACCTTTTTTTTCCCTTTCATTGTAGATGCATAAAGAGTGTGGTGTACAGAGACCCCCCCCCCCCCCCCCCAGTCAGATGATAAAATGTTGAGTAGTCACTAGGGAGGCCAGTCATATACCTCCATCCCACCAAACCCAAGGACACCATTAAAGGAGAGGGGAATATGTTCCCTACAGCCTTTTCTGAGCTCAAAACTAAATAACAATATTGAGAACTTTGCCAAAACAAAAAAAATGCATCTCAAACATATTAGGCTGCTGCATGTACTGTAGCTATATCTGATTAAATCAGCATACTAAGAAAGGAATGACAGAAAGAGGAGAGGGCGAAGAGAGAACCTGGAGTCCTTTTACACCAGAGTTACTAATCAGGCAGAAACTTGTTGAGCAGAGAGAATAATTATGCAGCGTGTTTGATAAGACCGCTCAACAAGTAACTCATGCAAGGTCCTGGTAATCTTCCATTTTCCATTACCGCTGCATCAGATAAGGGGGGGAATGGACCAGTGGGGATGTACAGTACAGAGAGCCAACCGCCACTTCTTTGTGTACGTATGGGAACCCACCCCGACCGAGTGGGCCGCGTTTTACAGACCCGGACAACAGCTGAGTCAGGTACGATTCAGCACAGATTTGATACAGATTCAGCAAGGTTCTTAGTCTGGCTATCACAATGATACTAAGCTCAATCTTTTAAGATTGGACATTAGCCTGCTTTATTTTTTACTGCACAAGAGTCGTAATCAATTGGGCATAGTTCAAATCACTCTGTACGCTTCGATAGTCCTTTAACCAATCAGACAAACAATCCAGGCGCGTATTTTGGATAAGCTAGTTTGTGATTGGACCCAAAGGTTGTGAACAGGAGGCAGGGGAGAAAGATGTGCAGGTTTCCAGCCTGAGGTGCCAGGCGAAATTCAAATTCTGATACAGGCCCAGTTATGATGGCAAATTAATCATACAGAGAGAATATATCTTTTTTAAATATCCAATTAATCTTATTGTTTTAAAAACAGGTTTAGATTGTGTTTATGAATGCATTGTCAAATGTGTGCAAATTGTTTGATTTCTCTCTAACATCTACACAAATATTTTAGGTGTTCCCAGAAGGAATGCTTCAAAATGCATCAGATTCGGTCACTTATTTCCAAAATGGCTACATAAATCTAGTGGAGTCCCATGCTCCGACCACTCGGTTCCTGTTGTTTGAGTTTGACAAGATTGAAGATCAAAAAGTTCCAGAGTGCACTGCACTGTAGCTGACCAAAAGAGTTCAACATCCCTTTCTTTTTTTGCGTTGTTGTCAAGTGAAACTTGTCAGAAGAGCGTGTGAGGGAGTTTCCAGATGTGATGGAGATTGATGATCCTAATATAATCAGCGGCAGCAAGGAAACAGATGTGTCTGTTCACAGGAGAGGAAGTGTTGCAGAGACACACTGCAGTGATCGCGTGAAGGAATGCAAATCAGTGACGAACATAAGGCTAGAACACAACCCTATTCAGAACACATCGCTATTTAGAACGTAATGCTATTTAGAACACAACGCTATACAGAACACAACGCTATTTAGAACACAACACTATTTAGAACATAACTTTATAGAAACACAATGCTATGCAGAACTCAACGCTGTGCTTAACCCAATGCACAATGCAACACAAAGCTACACAGAGCACCAGTTCAAAGAAGTACAAAAAACAGCATGATGCCAAATGCAGGGCACAACGCAAAGTATGATAACATAACATAAGAAGGCAACGCAAGGTGAGAATTGCACAAGGAGTTACCTCCTGCGTCCTCTGGGGTCTATTGTGGGCTTTTAGTGAGAAACTTAACCCCCTCTGAGTGGCCAGAGCATTGGGGAGGCGAGAGGAGGAAATGTGTGTGTGTGTGTGTGTGTGTGTGTGTGTGTGTGTGTGTGTGTGTGTGTGTGTGTGTGTGTGTGTGTGTGTGTGTGTGTGTGTGTGTGTGTGTGTGTGTGTGTGTGTGTGTATATGTGTGTGTGTTGTGTGTGTGTGTGTGTGTGTGTGTGTGTGTATATATGTGTGTGTGTGTGTGTGTGTGTGTGTGAGGTGGGACTATTGATTGGCATTTACCGGTTATTGGGGATTAGGCGCAGACAACAAAGCAGATCAGGGTGTTGAGGGGATGCGGGGTGGCAAACAAAATGTAATAGAAGCTCAAATCAAATCACACAGCTAAGGCTGAATGAATTAGACCTCGCCTTTAATCAAATAATGCATCCATAATCCACATCGAGTGAAGGCTGTGGGGGAGAATGCATAACATCGCAGGGGGTCCCTGACTGGATTTTTGGGTGCTGTTAATCATGATGTGTTTAGCAGATGCAGAAGAATAAAAAGAATATCCAGTCATTCCCCTAATATTTCTTCTAGGTGTCCACATATGTAGAGAAAAAAAGCCAAAGGAAAGAGGAAAGAACGCCTAATTAAGAGGATCTCAGACTAATTAAAAGCTGCTGTCTCTAGTATCTCACAAAACTGTCATCCTAAAGGCATAATAAACAGCATGTGATGTTTGTCTTTAAGTGTCTCTCAACATTGATTGCTTTAGTCACAAACCTGAAGTGGAGAGATCTTGCCAAAAGGGCAATTCCTGTGCTGCTGGCATGTAATAACACTGTTTTAGTACATATATATAGCGCACCTTGGACAAAAATGTGCTATTTGCATGGAACAGCCAGAGTACATTGTGCTTACGAAAACTGTACAGTAGCTAAACTCTCAAAACGAATGAGTTGGAAACACCACAAACGGCATTGTCCCTATCTGACACAGAGATGTGTTGCTTTCAACACATACATTTTGAGTGTGTGTCAAGCCTTTGCCTTTTAGACACATTTTTATCATGACTGCTAGGTAAATAGTGGTATAACCCACCTGCTTGAACAATGTGAAAATGGGGGTGAAAACCAAGGGCTCGTATATACTGTATCTGATATGCTGTGAGGCGTTTCAGGACCTTGGTCAGAGACCCGAGCAAAACGCACTTCCTGGTGCCGACATAAATCCTGCTGATGTGAAAGTTGAACTCGTGAAGCAGGCTCCCCTAATTCTCCTGCGGCAGAAGCCGAGCTCGCTCTGTGGCGTACCTCAGGAGGCTCGGCTTTCCCCCCACGCCTGCCTCGCTTTAGAAGTTCGGATAGTGTGTCATTCTAATAATTCCATAAAAAGGAATTTAGCTGCACTGCAAACACTGAGAGATTATGTCAAAGGGATTCATAGCCCGCAGCCAAACCATCTCCGAATCTGATCTCCTTTCTCCAGGGAGCACCAGGAGACAGAGGCCGAGACTGAGCAACCCCACACACACACACTCCTCCCACACACACACACACACACACACACACACACACACACACACACTCACAACCAACTCCACCAGCCTGCGATACAGCTGGACTCAGATACAGCAGCTACTACTAACAACACAAGAGAGAGAGGGAGGGAGAGAGACAGAGAGAGAGAAGGAGATAGAGAGAGAGGAAAAGAGAGGAGGGGAGGCAGGGGAGGGAGGGAGGGAGGGAGAAAGAGATAGTAAGGCAATGCAACCTTCTGAAAAGATACTGCAAGAACTAAGAGTAAAGAGAGAGGGAGGGAAATTGACTATGGGGGGTAGAAGAGAAAGAGAGAAAAGAGAGAGAGAGAGAGAGAGAGAGAGAGAGAGAGAGAGAGAAAATGCAACCTTCAGAATAGGAAAAATAAATGATTTCAGCAATTCTGAACAGAAATAAATAAATTAGTGTGGGTGGGGAGACCTAAGAAAAAACAAAAAAAAAATATTCCAGCACTAGCCCTGTCATCTTGTGGGCTTCAAAGACGGCATTATTTGAAAGAACAGCAGGGGAGTTAAATCCCTTGCTTAACTAAATCCTTCTTCCTTTGGATAATTCCTCAAAAACATAGGGAGAAAGAAAAAGAAAAAGGTCTGTTGCCGCTTTAAATTACTGCAGAAAAAAAGTAAAAAGGTTCTCCCAGTGATAAGCCGAGACAGAATGAGCAGGGGGTTGGGGGGGGGGACGGACGGCAGGAAACGTAAACAAACCAGTAAAATGTTTACTCGCCTCATGGAAGTCTTTTTGGTGGCATATTGGAAAAGACTGCAGTGTGTGTTATTTGTCATTTCAGCACTGAGTTTATGTTACTCTACTACTGTGTCAAAGGAACACAGTCGATGCCAGTGCCGCTCTGATTTAAAAGACATTTGTCCTGTCAATTACAACCCACCGGGCTCTCTATCTCAACTCAATTATTTTAAATCAGAGTAAGAGAAGATGTCCACTGTGTGTTCTACAGCTCTGACGTCATTTGGTGAGCGCGCACTAACACGGCTGTGCTTGGAATTGATATCGTACGATAATGCAGGCTCATGTTTATTCATGATGTTACCGTCTGGGATAAATTTAGCTTGACAGTCGCGTTCATTGTCACAGGGACAGTTCATCCAATCGTGAATTCAAACCTGACTCACTTGAAGAGATCTTGAAAGCCTGTGTCAGTTATGGCTAAAGGACGGGCAGGCATCTTTAGGAAGTGATTTCTCCTGGTACGAAACAACACTTCAGCTTATAAACCGGTGACTACCGGCTCATCCCGTCTTAGCACGTACTCTCAGCTAAGCGTGGATTGAATCGGCCAGTTTTGCCACTGAACGCTGAAGAATTACTCTTCCACTGAATGGGGACAGAGGTATTATATCTATAAGCCAGGCGTCCTTTTGAGTATGTGAGTCAATAATCTCCTCACAACTGTAGAC
Source organism: Sardina pilchardus (assembly GCF_963854185.1). NCBI lineage: Eukaryota > Metazoa > Chordata > Actinopteri > Clupeiformes > Clupeidae > Sardina > Sardina pilchardus. The sequence continues at coordinate 23,520,740 of NC_085013.1, read as the reverse complement.
AAACTGGTAGAAAACCTCATTACTGCACATTCGGTTCTACCACGGAGAGGACAGAGAGGGAATCAATTACGGTGGCTATTTACTGAGTCAGTGCAGAGAGGAGAGGCCAGTGATGGATTCGCTCTCCAAAGGGACCTTCTGGTCAATCAGAGAAAGAGAAGGTAACCAGTGGGACAATATGATACAACAGGCCAATGCATATACAGTACAGTACATCTGATGACGACACCTTCCAGATCAATCACAAACCAACTTTCATTAGTTACTGTCAAGCTAAATTGTTAAGATCATCTTCACTAAAAACCTGGCCTCATAAATGCCCCCCCATTTCAAAACACATGTACAGACACACACTCACACTCTCTCTCACACACACACACACACACACACACACACACACAAACACACACACACACACACACACACACACACACACACACACACACACACACACACACACACACACACACTGTCATTTCCATCTGTGAGCAGTTTATCTTGTTTCCATTCTATTCCTCTGCTGTCCCTCACCCCTCATGCCTGCAGATCAGAGTGGCTTGGCTAACCAGCCCGCCTCAGCCGTGCGCGGCTTTGATGTACGAAAACACCGCGGATTCGCGATCACACCATCAGCTTTGATTATGCATGCTGCATCTCTCGCCAGTGAATTGGCACAATTAGGCTAAAATAGCAGACAGACTTGCAGACTCGGTGGGAGGGAGAGGGGCAGCGAAAGAGAGGCAGAGAAGAGAGAGAGAGAGAGAGAGAGAGAGAGAGAGAGAAAGAGAGGAGAGATTTGTGACAGCCCACACAGGCCAGAGTGGACTGCTTGATTTTATGAGGAGGACGTGACTCGGAGTGCAGGCAGGCGTGAGTCCTTGACGGCTCTGATAACATTGACATCTGTGCTGACTCTCAGGCAATAGTCTCTTCCCATCATTTCCTACTCTGTCGCTCTCTCTTTCTATCATTTCTTTTTTCCCCTCTCTGGATCTGTCACTTTTTTTTCCCTTTATTCTATTTCCACCGGCCTCTCTCTCCTTCTCTACCGGACTCTGTGTCACGCGAGAATTTCCTCTAATTTAGCGGACTATCGTTGTCTGACGGATTATTTTCTGAGGTCAATATGACCACAGCAACATCCACATGACAATATTTTCACAACCTGATCAGGCCACAACAATAAGCGTAAGACAATATTTTTATGACCTCATCAGTGATAAGTACTGAATCTGTACAGGCTCATCCACAACAAGAATTATATAACAATAACAAAAATGGTAAAATAGTGTCAAGTATCGCTGTACAGTAGGTAACATGCGCTGTGTTGACCGTGCGGCTCGGCCCTGCCCAAAGTCAATGTGGACGTTCATACCGTTATTGTTACAGTTATTGTTTACAGTAGCTATACGTCTTGGTGTGGATGGGATGAACCACATTGGCTCTTTCTTTTCCTCCTCTCTCTCTCTCTCTCTCTCTCTCTCTCTCTCTCTCGCCCAAGCGGTGAAGTCAGAGCTGATTGCAGAGCTGAAGCATGGCAAGCAGGTGACACGACCTTTGACCCTGTGCTAGCCCCTTATCTCTGCCCTGTCCAGCTGCCTTTTTGCCCCTCACCTCTACCCACCCACCCCTCACCCCTCACCCCCCATCCCCGCACCCCACCCCGCTAAACTGCAACCCCACTCGAGCAGCATTAATTACCAGTCACTTAAATCTGACCTCTCTCTTGGTGATAGAATCAATGGGCTGTTTCACTAACTTCGAGGAGCATTGTGCATTCCTGATTTGAAACTCCTTAAGGGGCATTCACTATCGCCCTGCGGTTTCTCAGCTCGTCAGTAGACAGATGAAGCTGAGTCATGGGCGGTAAAGATGAGTCACCTTCTGCTACGTGCTTCTGAGTCATCTTTTTTTTTTTTTTTTAAATAATTGTTCAGGGCTTTTTATGCCTTTAATCCAACAGGACAGAGAAGCGAGAGAGATATAATAGCGTGGCATCAGGAAATGACCCGGCTCCGTGGGCACGTCGTAGGCATGTGGGCACACATGGATCTGAATGTGATACGGGCACTGTACCCAGTTCAACCACAGCCTACTGTACCATACATTGTATAGGTGAGATTGTATAGGCTTGTAGAGGTTAGAAGGGTTATGATCCAGGGGACTGGCATTAATAGGCACATACTAACACCTGAGGTGGTGGTAGTGTTGTGGCTAAGGAACTGTGCTAGCATGCAGTCGCCTAAAAAGTTGTGGGTTCAATTCCCAAGGCACTTAACCCCAGGACAATAGCCCTTGTAATATAATTAATATATATGTAAGTGGCTTTGGATAAAAGCATCTGCTAAGTGAATAAATATGAAATATAAACATAGCGCCTCAGTCATCATGCTCCTTCTCTTGTGGGTATGCCGTGTGTAGCGAGGGACTGAAAGTGACACTTCCTTGAACACCTCCACTGTTTACACTCTACCTGTGCGAGAGCACTCAGTAGGGATTCCTGAGAGCGGGATGTTTAAATGGATGGCTTACGGGAGCCCGCGTCGCATCCATTAGAGAACAACACCTGCAGATCTGGCCATCATTATAAGCTAAGCGAGAGGCAAGAATGAAATGGGTTTTCTCTCTCTCTCTCTCTCTCTCTCTCTCTCTTTCTCTGAGGTTGAAGTGAAATGGGCCAGCTGTTCTCATAATAGAACGGTGAGTATGGGGGCATAGAGGGCGGAATTAACCTTCTCTAAACACTTTTTAGCTCTCCACTCCAGCATATCGGCCAAAGGGCCCTGTGTAGAGGTACCACCAGAGACGCAACACTGATGAACTTGCAGATGCCATCCAGTCAATGACACACTGACAATGAACAATGATATATCACTAAAGGTCATCGGAAACAGGCAATCAGTTACACGTTCACTACCGTACACCATGCCCCCTTTCAGTTCTCCTATTCAAATACATGGGCTTGTCAGCCAGTAGACAGAATCGGTAGCACACATACTCTGGATGTCATTAGATCCAGTCGACAAGGCATCAATTAGTCTAATAAGTCTAGTGTTCTGGAACTGTGACTTATGGAGTGTGTACTACTGTGTAAGGTAAGGTAAGATAAGTATATATACTTTTTTGATCCCGTGAGGGAAATTCAGTCTCTGCATTTATCCCAATTCGTTAATTAGTGAACACACACACAGCACGCAGTGAGGTGAAGCACACACTAACCCAGAGCAGTGAGCTGCCTGCCCAAACAGCGGCGCTCGGAGAGCAATGAGGGGTTAGGTGCCTTGCTCAATGGCACTTCAGCCGTGGACTGGTCGGGGTTCGGCAACCCTCCGGTTAAAAGCTCGAAGCCCTTACCAGTAGGCTACGGCTGCCCCTATGTGAGCTGAGCTGAGCTGAGGTATGGCTCAGTTATCAGATGGGGCTTTACTGGGGAAATAAGTGCATGGCAATCTACAGCCAGAGAGAATGAGCTGCAATGAAAAAGAAAGAGAGAAAGAAAAGAAGAGATCAAGAAAGATAGAGAGAAAGAGATAAGGGAGAGAAAAAAGTAGAGAAAGAAAGAGATGTACTCTGCTTTCTGTCTTCTCAATGAAACATTGAAGCAGGAGCCCAAGTAGGAATGAATTTTTGATTGTTCTGCTTTGCCGACAATTGATCGGGCTACTCTTGAACACACACTTCAGATGGCACGTGTCACTCTCACACACAGACTGACTAGCAAACATGTTCCGTGTGTGTGTGTGTGTGTGTGTGTGTGTGTGTGTGTGTGTGTGTGTGTGTGTGTGTGTGTGTGTGTGTGTGTGTGTGAGTGTGTGTGATGGACACAACCTGCCCTCGCAGAAAATAAATAATTCATCATAAAAAAGTAAGCCAAACTCAGACTGCAATTGCAGGCCTACTGTAGAAACTGTAAACTTCCACTCCACATATTCTACACCCTATCGTGTACGTCCAATATCGTAGCACAAAGCTGCATTAAGAACTTTTCAAATATGATGAATAGACGCAGTAGAATGTCACGTTGCTATTCTCTACACATACCCATACCCAGCACCATGGTCTTTAGTAATCAATCAATGATCACATTTTGATCATACATACTTTGAATTCACATCCAAGCCAGAAATGTTACTACATATTAAAAACTTGTATTGAAACCTGACAAAAAAAGAATGGAAGTCGTAGTCAACCAAAACCAAATATTACTATTTGAAATATGACTAAGTGACACCGACAGAGTGCTGCATTATAAGTAAATTCATAGAGGTCATGAAGACCTTTTTTGTGCCGAGTTCTGGGCGTTTTTCAGCAGAGATATTTTCTCTACACGGCACCCGCAGGGATTCTAATTCCAGGCAAGAACAAGGAGATCGCTAATAGGGACTCTGACACCCAAATTTATTCGACTTCCACACGTCGGGAGGACTAAAGGAGACAGGGCGTGAACGCGTCAGTGTGAAAGCGCAAACTAGAGGAAGTGAGCGCGAAGGAGCAGAACAGAATTTACCCAACACGGTGCAGGTGCCAGATCCGCTCAGGGTCAATATCGGAGTCGTCCAACGAGCCCAGATGAAAGCAGTCACTGAGGAACATTGAGGCCTGGGATGCTTTGCTTGAGAAAATTATCAAATCGCATCATATGTGTGCGACTCAGATCATGAAATGTCACTAATTACCCAGTACCCTGGGTAATTACAAACATCTCTAGTGGACACCGATACAGACAAACACACACTCACTCACACACACATACAGTACACAGAGAGACACACAGACACACCCACACACAGCCCACTATCTTTTGTTGTACTCTTTCATGAGTAACATCAAAAGAAGAGAAAATTTTTTCTCCACAACCAGAGAAGAAGAAAACAAAAAAAAACTCCTGCCCATGTTAGGACTAACATCTGCTCCCTGTCAAATGTCAAATCAAGTCAAATGTTCATCATGCTTGATGAGAGAACAGAGAAAGAGACAAACGAACGCCATGTCCACTTCTGTTTTCATCTCCGCGTTCTCCAGAGGACAGCTATGTTTTGGATGGCTAACACCTACACCATGGGGCTGACACGCTCAGGAGATCTTGTCTGTTGCAGGAATGCGCAGCACTCCGAGAGCGTCACGTCCCATCTCCGGTGATTGGGCCGGCGGGGTTCTGCACCGCTCGCACTGGGTGTGTCGGGTTCCGTGCTGCCGTGGCAACCCAAGCCGCCTGCCTGCCTGCCTGCCTCGCCGACTCGTCCTGACGTCTGGAGCGTCTCGCATTGATCTGACAGGGCTGCCATACTTCATAAAAATATTACAGGAAGACGCCGACACGCTCGCATTACACCCGCTATGATATCCAATATATTTCAGGAGGATGGGGGGGCCTTGGGTTCACGTGTGGTGGGTGAAAAAGAAGGAGCTGAAGACAAAAAAGAAGAAGCAAACAAAGACAGAGAAGAAGAAAGCAAATGCATTCCTGATGCTTTGAGAGGAATGTAAAAAAGAGTGTGTGTGAAGTGTCTCAGGCTAGGAGGCTGTACGCGTGAGGTGGAAAGAGAGTGTGTGTGTGTGTGTGTGTGTGTGTGTGTGTGGTGTAGGTATGTGTGTGTGTGTGTGCTGTAGGTATGTGTGTGTGTGTGTGTGTGTGTGTGTGTGTTGTGTGTGTGTGTGTGTGTGTGTGTGTGTGTGTGTGTGTGTGTGTGTGTGTGTGTGTGTGTGTGTGTGTGAGCTGTTAGAGTGATGAAGTAATCACCTCCTGCCTGACTCCTGTCAGACACAAAATACAGGAACGAAGACGGGCCAAAAGGAGATGCGGGAATATTGATTCACATAAGATTCTTTTCATTTTTCTCTTTCTGTCTCTTCCTCTCCTTCTCTCTCTCTGTCTCTTTCTCTCTTTCTTTGCCACTATCTCACTCCTCCCTTCTCTTATTCTCACTCTTCACCTCTTTTTTTGGCCCTTCTCGACTCCCTCCTTCCTTGTGCGTCCTCATCTCATCTCATCTCATCTCATCTCATCCTCCTTCTCTGCCTCAGCCAGTATTAGCATCCGCAGTGCATCTGCAGGTAAGCCAGGCAGCCTTGCACCACACCACACTCGGCCCATTCTGCATTATTCACCTGCCTGCCTGTACTGCCTGCCTGCACTGCCTGTCTGCCCGTGCACTGGGAGAGACACACATGGAAGGAGAGGATGAAACATTTTGTCCGGTTCTCTTATGCGGCCGCAGCAACAACAACAACAACAAAACAAACCCTACCCCAACACCTCCACTGATATCGTTTCAAAACAAAACCCAATACACTAAAGAACGTAGAACTAATGCTTCAAAAAAAACAAAACAAACACAGAGGCACGTGCCACCCACGGTGGAGCGAGCCGTCTGTTCATCACCATCACCACCACCGTGGCACGGGCTTCTCTGAGGAGAGGGGATCTGGCCATTTGCTCCCCGAAAATGAGACACACCGGGGGGAAAAAAAGGAGCAAACGAGTGAGGACGAGAAAAAAAAGCAGGAGAACAATGAAAGAATTACAGAGGAGAGTGGAATGTACCTGCCAGCCCAACTGATCCTCTGTGAGTCTTTGCCAGGAGCGGCTCTACAGGCTTCAAAGGCAGCGGGCTGTGGCTCGACCAAAGGCAGTGTGGCTTATCAAATGACCACAGGGGAGGACAGGAAAGGCTTGCTGAAAGAAAAACAGTTTTTTTTTTCATATTTATCCTTCCTATCTTCTTTTTCTTTTCATCCCCTTCGTTTTCAAGGAAAAAATGCTGCCTCGTGCATGTGTGTACTTCCAGGATTCTGATACGGAGAATCTCAATAACTTTTGCATTGCTGGACTTTTTGGATGAACAACACCCGAATATTAATTGATGCGAAAAAAGAGTGAAAAAAGAGCAGCGGTGAGATCATTGCTCCCAGGACAAACAGAGCAGGGTGACATTGAAGTGTTTGTAGATTTAATGCCGTTAATGAGCCTCTTCCTACAAAAAAAAAAAAAAAACCTCAGTGTTGCACAATATCAAAGAGAAGATTTTACTGCAACAGACAAAATGCGGTTTACCCTCTCTCGGAAAACAAACAGAGCTGTTCCAGAACCTTCCAAAGTCACTCTCTGGAACAACACAGACAAAGATTAGCTGTCAGAATGATCTGTAAACCCTCGGAGACTAACACAATTGACCTCTGAACTGCCCTGGCCAGCAAATAAGTGTGCTTAGGTTAACTCACTCAAACATGCTGACGTTGGCGAGCCGCCTGGCCGCTAAGAAGAAGGAGAGGCCGCGAAGGGCACTGGTCAGCGGCAGACTTTTTTTTTCTTCTGGGAGGCAAGCCAAGCTCAAGCAAGCAATCTCTCTCTCTCTCTCTCTAATTCGCTCTCTCCCCTCTATCTCTCTCTCTCTCTCTCTCTCTCTTCTCTCTCTCTCTCTCTCTCTCTCGCTCTCTCTCTCTCTCTCTCTCTCTCGCCTCTCTCTCTCTTCCTCTCTCTCTCTCTCTCTCTCTCTCTCTCTCTCTCTCTCTCTCTCTCTCTCTCTCTCTCTCCCCTCTCCCTCTCCCCCTCTCCCTCTCCCTCTCCCTCTCTCTCCCTCTCTCTGGGGGATGCTCTAATATGATTTGCTTGTAACACTGGACCGGGTTGATCTACTCTGATTCATAGAATAAAAATAAGTGATGTAATATAAACAACATTACTATCTATCCACAAAAACATACATTGGAGGAGGTCGCATGCTGTAGATTGATTCTTGGAAGCAGAGAGAGAGAGAGAGAGAGAGAGAGAGAGAGAGAGAGAGAGAGAGAGAGTGACAGTGAGTCCGATGGATAAATAGTTACATAGACAGACTGGTTACATAGGCCGTTATGTATCTACACAATACATCAGTGTAAAGCCATATCCACCCCGTGCATTTCTGAGAGTGCACTCACTCGGCCTGTCTTAGAGCCGAGCTGAGCATTGTCCCAGTCCAAATGTCACCCATCCGTCTCCCCGAGCCTCCGAGTTTCACCTTTCATTCATATCACATTCCATCTATCAATGGGAACGCATGAAAGAGACGGTGTCACCGAGGCACGGGAGAACTTTAACTCTTCACATCTGAAGAGTCATTACCCTGGGACACCAAGACAAAGAGGGAAGGAAAGAAGAAAGAAAGAGAGAGAGAGAGAGAGAGAGAGAGATAGATATATAGAGAGAGAGAGAGAGAGAGTGAAAGTGATCACCTCTCACCACAGGGTGAACTACACTAAGAGCATAGAACACTCTGAATGTTCTCAGGACCTCTGTTGTGGACCTCTGAGAATGTTCTGGGAATCTTCATGAATTGGCTTATGTTCTAGAATGCAAGCCAATATCTATTGGTCATGCCTGGAGGTAAGTCAACGAAAATAAAAAAAGAATTTGTTTACACTGGGTTTCCAACAACACAATGGGAAAACTCCTCGCATAACGGCATGTTGCATCAATAGCCGTCCTAGCTAAGGGACACGCAATATGCTTTGACACGTTGGTCTGTTTTCCTCAATTTTTGTCCTCTCTCCCTCCCCCTGTCTCCCCCCCACCCCCCCCCCCTCTCTCTCTCTCTCTCTCTCTCTCTCTCTCTCTCTCTCTCTCTCTCTCTCTCAAAGAAGCTCTGGCCAAGAGTTTTGTCATTTTGAACGGGCTTTGTTAATGAGATGAGATACAGTAATGTCCCTGAGATGACTCCCCCCAATTCATGTTTTATTTTGTTGGGGGGGGGTGGGGGGGGGGGGGGGGGGGGGGGGGGGGGGGTGGCTGGGAGAGGGGGGGTCTTGGACCATTTTGTGCAGATATTAGCAAACATGACAGCCATCTAAAAACAATAAATAACTTACAAGGTTAACAGAATGGAGCTTTCATTTTCCGTCTAAATTATTCATCGTACATAATGCTGACGGAAACTCCTGCTTTCATCTTATCGTGTTCCCTCCCCCAGAAAGTGGAAACTGAAAGACTAAAACAAGCAAGGATCTGTGGGCTGCTTCCCAAAGCTACTCTGACAGCCCGAATGGCAACGCTTTAAATACACCCCGACAAATACAGCTCGGCAGGGGTAACAACAAAATAAATAAATAAAGGAAAAAGTTTAAGAGTTTAACATTCTGAGTTGGGTTCCAAAAAGTGCATCTCTAATCAGATAGTTTGTTATTTACTAAAATGCTCCATAATATATGAGACTTTGACAGCCACTATTTAGCGTCTGAGATAGATAGAGACTCTGGCCAACCATTGCGTTACAAAACAAACGAAACAACAAAACAAAACATAACAAAACAAAAAAAGAAAACCAAATCCTGACCCAAACTCATGAAGGCAAGTATTTATTTACTGCAGTCTGTGCCAAGGAGCATCATAATGATGGGTTGAAGTGGCTCGTTATGGAGAAGCTAGCGGAGTAGATTTGCACTGTCCTCTCTCTCTTCTGAGCTGGCGACACAAGAAGGCAGGGGGCCGTGCCCTTCTTGTTGCGGAGGAGCTAAAGGGTTCGCTACCTTCATAATTAGCCGCACCAGCTGCCCTTTTACTGGCCCGCAGCTAGGCTAATTACGGCCCACTCATTAGCGGACACTGGCACCGAGGCGGCTGCCCGTTTAACTGCCCGCGCTAAATCACACCATCACGCCTCTGGTCTCTCGCTTGCTCTGTCTCTCTCTCTCTCTCACACACACACACACACACACACACACACACACACACACACACACACACACACGCACACAGTTAGTCAGAGACAGATGGCCAATGATGCACGGCCGTTTTAGCCAGTAATTGCAAAAAGTCTAGCACATAAATGGAGGGAAATGAAGATATGTCACATAGCTGTGACATTTATTGATTACTTGATTTAACATGCTTGGCAGTTACTTGAAAACCCATGCTTGATAGCTGATGCATTGATGAAAACAAGATACTGTACAGTAACACACACTGTAGGCAATATGTTATCATATACCATAAGCTATCAACTGGTTATGTAATGTAAAGTGGGGCTATCGGGAATATTATTTTTATATGCATATCTCAAATTAGGGCTTGTATACTGTATGTTGACACTTTCTGCTCAGTGATTTGCAGCTCTCCAACTTTCTAATCATTGACAAGCCTTTAATTCTACAGAATAGAATAAAACTGGTATGGCATCACTAATTAGCTAGCTGTGCCGCTTTGCTATTTTAAATGCATGATTGAAAAAGTCTCAGCAGTAATGTTTATGTGCTCAAAATAGATCAAGTGAGAGAGGGCAGGAGTGAATTATATAAACAAAATATTATTTAAATTATAATAAACTACTCTGGGAACACATGATAGTAGGGACAATGTGCAACTCTGAGGGGAGAAGAAGTTTAAAATATCAGTTATATTTATACAGTACATTCAGAAATGTGTTTAACCCTTATGTTGTCCTTGGGGTCAATTTGACCCCAAGCAGTGTTTAGCATCATAAAATATATGGTTCACTTTTTTTGTTTTGCTTCAAGTTTCATGACTTTTCCTCATTTGAAGGGTACAACAGAGTAAACATGAAATTTACACAAAAATATGTTTCCAATGTCCTGTAAAAAAAATAGTTACGTTGGTGGTATTGGGGTCAATTTGACCCCATTTTTATGAAAAATGATGAAAATGAATATTTGACAAATTATGGATATTATTATTGTAATAGTATGAGAACATGTAGTTATTATCATTATTGCATATACAAATACATATTACATATAAGTTATTTTGGCAGGTCTGAAAAAGTCCAAAAAGTCAGCCTTTGGGCTGTTGACACTGGATTGGCCATATTGCCAGTCAGGGTTCCAGGGTTCATAAAGGGGTGTGGGGGGATGGGATTGTTTTGTAGGGCTTTTGATGGTGGTTATTACACTCTTGTTAAGTACCTACCACAAAAAAAACTGGGTAAAAAAAATAATTTTAATCATTTTTTGAGAGTTTTTTTAGCTGGGGTCAAATTGACCCCAAGGACAACGAACGTCGGTAAGATTTGAGGACAACATGAGGGTTAACTGTGTGGTGGATTTAATGTGTTAATCGTTTGCCATTTGTTATGCTTGTGATGACATATAGAAATAGGTTGTTTTTATATCAGTATTTGTATATCCTCCACTATCTCTGAAGAATGAGTTACTGGGACAAAAACTGACACATGAAGGATGGACACAATCCCATGTTATGGAAACCATCATACACACACACACACCCACACACACAGACACACACAGACACTCACACACACACACACACACACACCTCATATGACCTTAACTGGAAGAATGAGAAAAACCTTTAAAAAAGACGAAAAAACACATTCTTACACACATCTGACTCCTTTCCCTTAGCTCTGATGTATTTCTCCCCCACCTCCACAATGACGTGAAGCGTTTACAATAGGGAATAACTGAACTGAACTCTACACATACACACACACGCAAACACACCTCATATGACCCTAACTAGAAGAATGCTAAAAACATTAAAAAAAAAGATTAAAAAACACATACTTACACACATCTGACTCCTTTCCCTTAGCTCTGATGGATTTCTCCCCCACCTCCACAATGAAGTGAAGTGTTTACAATAGGGAGAAACTGAACTCAACACACACACACACACACACACACACACACACACACACACACACACACACACACACACACACACACACACACACACACACACACACACACACACACACACACACACACACACACACACACACACACACACAGCGTTTAACAGCAGGGAGAATCTCAACTGAGTGGCTTTGTCCTCCTTTCACTTCCTTGGCATTTGACAAATATTCCTTGAGAATTTAAAAAGCTTTTGCATGGGATAAAGACATATTTTTCTCTCACTCTCTCTCAAACACACACACAGACACACAGACACACAGATACACAGGCACACACACACACACACACACACAGGGCAGCAGTGACAAGGCAGAGCTAGACTTGTTGAGGGTAATTGGCTGTAAAGTGATCGAGAAGGGGCAGTGCTGAGGCAGAGTCACCAACAGAGAGCTTCATTAGAACACCTCACCCCCATTATTCAATTCTCTCTCTCTCTCACACACACACACACACACACACACACACACACACACACACACACACACACACACACACACACACACACACACACACACACAATCATAGAGCTTGTTACACCTTGCCCACACTGTCCCCTATGTTCATCAGGGTCTGTGAGAGGGGAGGATACTGTCGAACGCTAGCAGTGATGAGCCATAACGGCATACTGTGACTCCACATGCTCTTAGAATACTAGGACATGGCCATTAGAAACCATCAGGACAAAATGGCTGCCGTCTTTCTTTCAATCAACAATAGCACAGACGACAAAATAGCTGTCTGACCTGTGCAGTTTTAAGTGTTCTCTCTGTCATGTCACATGCCATTTTCATTACATTACATATTATTAAATGGCAAATCAGGGTGAACGGTCTGGCTCGATAGCACAACAGTGGCAGGTAGGAATCGAATTCATGACTTCCAGGCTAGAGCAGGCCAGCTAAGTTCCTTAGTGACACTAACACTATCACTGCCCCTTAATCTGCACAGGACACACCACTGCTGCTGGGCCTTCTTCATTTCTCCCACAGCAACTCAATGAGAAACTCATAAGGATTCAGCCCCATGCAAAAGAGCTTAAGAGAGTACAGAGGACCTCGGACGAACTCCATATCAAGAGTCCTGATCAGCACACACACACACAGACACACAGACACACACACACACACACACACACACACACACACACACGCACACACGCACACACAGACACAGATACACATGCACACACTCCACACACACACTCCACACACACACACACACACACACACAAACACAGATATACAGACGCTGTGAGAGTGAGTGGGATCAGGCACATACAGTAATGGGGTAAGTCAGCCTGATTTATCTTAATTATATCAGAGGTCCATCCTGGTGGCGTCCCCCCCCCCCCCCCCCCCCTGCATCGAGAACAGTGTGAATGGGAATGAGCCCCCGCGCTGACCTGGGGAGTGGAGATGAGGAGGAGGTGGGGAGAGAGGGGGGGGGGGGGGGGGTCACGCACGCACACGGCGCTCGGTCTGCCGCCACACGTTGGACACGCCGCGGCACTGCTGCCAGTGGCAGCTCTGATTGATAGGCCCCATTCGCGTGTAATTAACGGCATTCGCCAGCCCTGCCTGTCTTTCCAGGAACAATTTTCACCGCCATCACAACGCCGCGAGTCTCGGGCCAAAGGTATTAAGAGGGAGAGAAATACGAATGCAAAACAGACACACACATACGCACACACACACACGCGCACACACACACACACAAACACACACACACACACACGCACACGCACACGAACACGCACGCACACGCACACGCACACGCACACACACACACAAATGCACACACATACGCACGCACGCACACACACATACAGTACGCACACGCACACACGCACACACACACACTCACAAAAAAAGACAGACAGACAGACTGACCCAAACACACACAAATACGCACAAACACAGCACAACCACGCAAACTCATTATTGGTCTTTTTTTTAATAAATCAACTCTTTGTTGTTTTATTCCGATAAGGACCTAGCACACGCTTGTTTTTGGCTTTGCGTTGTATCGCTAATTATATTTGTGCGTGCAAATGAGGACAAAAACACCAAAAGTCATTCCCTTTCCATTTCAAACGCTCCCAACATCACTCTGCAAAAAAAAAAAACCCCACTGTGGTCAACAGCTGCCTGCCTGCAGAAGGGCCAGCGAGGCAGACATATGATGAAACACGCTGGGAACAATGAGAGACGCCTGACGAAAGGTGCAGGCAACTAATTGTGTGGATCTCGTCAGAGCCGCTTTGATTCGCCCCTAATTGTGGCTTGCCTGAGAGGTGTGCTGAACGGAGAAGGCTGTACAAATGTCAGCGAGAGAGAGAGAGAGAAAGAGAGAGGGAGAGGGAGAGAGAGTCAGAGAGAGAGAGAGGGATAAAGAGAGAGAGAGAGAGAGAGAGAGAGAGATAGAGGGAGAGAGCGAATTAGAGAGAGAGAAAGAGAGAGAGATGGAGAAATAGAGAGAGGGAGAGAGAGGGGTAGAGAGATAGAGTGAGAGAGAGAAAGAGAGAGATAGAGAGGGAGAGAGATAAAGAGAGAGAGCGAGAGAGAGGCGAGCTCATTCAGAGAAGACTTTAAGTGACACACTGGGATCAAAGGCAGCAGGCTGTCACTGCCTCAACTAATTCTGGATTGTAAAGATAAGCCACTTTTTTTGTGCGTGTGGGTTTGGGTGTGTGTTTCTTTGTGTGTCTGTCTGTGTGTACATGGCTGACCATGTTTGACCTTCCACAAGAGGGATTTAAAGACACTGAAACATTTATTACTGACGGATGAAAATACAGTAGCTTTTTATGCTATTTATTTATTTTGTTTATATTTCTGTGACATTAAGTCAAAACTCATATAATTAAACTCACAATATTTGAATAGTCTCTCTGCATGTTGTTCATAAACAGTAAGAGAGTAACATGTAACTGATTATGCAATACTGTAATTTGGCTGTTGTTCTCATGCAGTAGATGGTCAACTAAGAGAGAATAACCAGCAGTGATGCAGCTTTTTTCATGACGTACTGTGTATGCTGAAGGCTGTAGGCGCCTCTGTGTACTTCTATTGGACACGTAGTCAATGGCTTGAGACAAAACACAGTCATCACTTCTAGACCCTCGGTTCACTCAGTTCACGGCCTTTAAAATAATAAAAAGCATTGTTCCATTTCTATTAGCTTAAAAGGTCATAAATGATCCAAAGACCGAATCAATACAATGATTTACTGAGTTCCCTTTTAAAAGGGCATCTAATCGCGCCACATATTACGGGTTGAAGGGGGCGGAAAAAAGCCTCCATTACGAAAGTTTCTTCCATTTTCAAGAGAGTACTAGGAAACCAGTCACGACATACATGTATTTATACACTGAACTGGACAGTCAACAAGATGATTAGAATTGATTGGGCATCGTTTAAACCAAAGGAGGTAAAGATATCGATCTGTAGTGTTTATGTGTTGGAACATCCCATAACTTGCTTTGCCTGGAAATGTGTGGTGATGGATGGAGTCCAGACAATGTGAGCGGTGTTAAAGCAAAAACATCTTCTCCACCTCAAGGTCACCTGCCGAGAACAAAAACACAGCTTTTTTTTACTACCCTATATTTCCT
Source organism: Sardina pilchardus (assembly GCF_963854185.1). Taxonomy (NCBI): domain Eukaryota; kingdom Metazoa; phylum Chordata; class Actinopteri; order Clupeiformes; family Clupeidae; genus Sardina; species Sardina pilchardus. The sequence continues at coordinate 23,505,481 of NC_085013.1, read as the reverse complement.
TTACGGGGCCAATTCAGCCAACGTCTGCACAGAAAATCACTTTTAATGACTTCACTGGCAAACACATTTGTCAGTTGAAAGCAAATGGCCGCTGTTCCCCTCAGAGCTCCTCCAATGAAAGACTCCAACCACTTTACTTAGTAAATAAAAGCATCCATGAAGAAGAATAATGCATGGCTAGAAACCAGAGGCTCCATCAGCAAAGACCAGCTTTTCTGATGTCTATGATCTTCTAGTTCAAAGTCATTCAAGTCATTTCATATGCTGTACTACGCCCTTATCATATGTATCTAAACCACAGACAACATTAAGAGACGTGACAAGAAAGATATTAGCTATTTTGAGCTCATAGCACCATTGATTCTACCACCAACAAATAGGGGCACAGGCCACTGCACCTAAAGATGCTGTAATGGTAAATACAGCAGGTATAAGCTATACAATTGAGTGATCATTTATATTGGCCCTCAATTGATGGCCAACTAAATTCCCCTGAGCATGCAGTATCAGTCTCAAAGTCATGTTGGTTTATCCTACTGTGTATAATATTATCAGACCATATCTAGCACAATATGTCTGATCAATATGACAATCTCTGCAAAACTGAACGGTCACCTCAAAACAGCTGTGCTGTACCTGATACAGATGCAAATTAGCTGTATAGCTAAATCTGGGGCAGGAATTGTTCTGTACATGGCCCCTGTCAAATAAACAAATAAACTAAACTAAACTAAACTGATACTCAAAGCTAAACACTGTCTTCAGATCATCTCACAAAGCAGTGGCAATGAAGACACTACTGAACATGCATTGCATGCTACAACAACAACAACAACAAGTGTGTTATAGAGTGTGCTTGCACTCAATGGATTCAAAATGTGTTGTCTTTCAGAGTTGTCTTGTGAGTTGGCCTTCATTACGGCACAGAGAAGTCGTCTCCGAAAGAGTTAACTGTGTTAATTAGTGTCATGGCGACATGGCGAGAGGGGCAGACAGAGAGGGTTAAAGCGGGCGTTCTGTTTTCGCAAAGGGGAGGGGGGCGAAATCCCCCTTTAGGCAGACCTAGAAAGTGACGTTACATTCGAACTGAACTGCTTGCCCATCTGACAGAGATCGATATCCCACTATGACGACTTTGCGACACGCCTCTTTAGACAGGAAGACAGGAACTATTTGAATTTTGCTTCCATAGAGATGCATTATGTTGCTCTATCTTGTCAGTAATGAAGGATCTTTTGGGGCAGATGCCTCCCTTCTGTCTCTTATCACTGTGTGATCTGGTCCTCTCTGGACCACCCTTCAGTAGTGAAGGGATGTGGGAGTGTGGCCTGTTTGTGAAAATGTACTTTACAGAAGAGCTGTATGAGAACAACAGGCAGAGAAGATGTACGCCCCCTTCTCTCAACCTCCCCAACACACACACACACACACACACACACAGAGAGAGAGAGTGCATTAACTCAAACCGAATACGCCACAGTTGACAAAAAAAAAGAGGGACGCTCGATCGATTGAATGAAATGAAAGACGCTAAGCCACAGGCCAATCGATCTGGCCATATTTTTTTCAGTCAGCTTCTTCAACACACGCAACATCTCAGAGTATTACTGGCTCTACCCCCCACCCCTCCTCCTCCTCCTCCTCCTCCTCTTCCTCCAAATCCTTCTTTCACAGTCCCGCCCCTCCGTAAACAGGAAATCAACTAATAAAGTGCCTCCAATTCAATCTGGGGTCCAGAGAGGGACGAACTCACACCCCACTAATCACAAATACAACAGCCGGGTTTATTCTTCTCCCTGCACTCCAATCAATCTCTAGATAGAGAGTGAGGTATGGTGAGGACAGGTGTGTGTGTGTGTGTGTGTGGGTGTGGGTGTGTGTGCAAGTTTGTGTGTGTGTGTGTGTGTGTGTGTGTGTGTGTGTGTCTGTGTGCGTGTGTGTGCGTGTGTGTGCGTTTGTGCATGAGTGGATGTGTGTGTGTGTGCGTGCGTGCGTGCGTGCGTGTGTGTGTGTGTGCGCGCGCGCGTGTGTGTGCGTGTGTGTGTGTGTGTGTGACAAAGCAAGTGAGTTGGGTAGTGGGTGGCTGAGTCTCAACATGCCCATCGGACGAGGTCATTTCCTGTGTGCCACAGCTCTTTATCTGTTGTCAGCGGCCATCGTAATAAGCAGCAGGCACCTGGGTGACAAATATGAGCCCAGGAAAGTGATTCATCTACCCAGCACCATGGGTCCTCCATCAAGCCAAGCCCATTTCCCTCGGAGCCAGACACACACACACACACACACACACACACACACACACACACTCACTGCCCACCGCTGCCACTCACCCAAAGCTTTGATTTAACGCTAAAGTTTTCACCGCAAAATTCACGACTGCAAATACGACTGCACTAGTTGGGCGGTATTGGAGGAGACGGACCCGTTTTCAGAATTGAACGGGAATAGATTGTTTGCATTTATTCTGTCAGATGTAAATTCATTGCTTATGAATATGTAGATTTGTGTTTGATAAATCAAGGGAAGTGTTTCCTAACAAACCTTTCAAAGACTTGGGGAGGTACTTCATCAGCTGTAATGTATTTTGCTTATGTCTCATAAATCAACACCAGCTTCTTATGCACAGTACTTCACTTGCAGCCAGCTCTCCAATATCATATCCAAAGTTTCCTTCACTGAAAAGAGTAAAGTGGCATAAGATATTTTTAGATCTGAATCTAAACATGAGTGTCAAAATGACAATGTAAAAATGGAAGCATCATCAAAAGGCTGCTCATCTTGGATACTGTACTTTCCCGACTATTAGCCGCGGCTTATACATTGATTTTGCAAAATTTCTTCAGTCGCATCGTCGGCCGTGTATGTAGGCCGTTATTCCTTAGGCAAACAATGGACGTTGCCATGACACTTCAGCATTCTGAAATCCAGTCCTCTATTTCTGACTAAAGTTTTGTTGTATTGACTGTAGCCTAACTAAAAGACAGTGCCTGATGCATCCTAACCCATGCAAAAAGTCATATGTTATACAAAACATCCCTATTGAGTGTAGAATTGTCAACATTTCAAATAAAGGTTGAAGAATATTCAAGTTGGCCTTCTGAGATTGCATTATGTTACGTATGCGAACACAATGGACGGAAGATGAAAACCAGAAAGGAAGTAGGTTTCAGGAATAAGTTGGAGGGACAGTACCCCATGAATCCTTGAAGGCCACGGCGCTACTTAAACGGATACATGTCACAGCAGCACTCGCTATGCAATCATCAATCCCATCTCCACATGGGGACTCCTATACACACATCTCCTGAGGACAGAGCACACACACACACACACACATACACATACACACACACACACACACACACACACACACAGAACCCAATGTTCCCTGGGGCGTGGACAGAATCAGAATGGGACAGAGCTAGGGGAAAATTCACTTCTGTTCATCAGTGAGGCTGCATATTATCTCCAGCCTCCATTTGCCTCTAATGGCAAGGCTGGTGTGGCAGAGAGAAATCACAGTGGTAACAGTGCATTAGATACAGAGGAACTGTGTGAAGGAGCACCCCCCCCCCCCCCCCCTCCCCCCCCCCCCCCCCTCCCACTCCCCTCTCTACCTCTCACTCTGCTGTTGCCACGGTAATTGATGGTTGTGCAAGGGCCAGGTTTATTTCATATTTTTGAAATAGAGGGAATATTACCAGTATTCTGATGAGGCCTCACTATATACTGTAGCTGTGTGTGAATGAGTGAAACAGAATTTTATCATGACTTATCTTTATAATTTAAAATTCCTTATTTATGGTTATGTACAGTTCTTAGCAGACACCTTTGTCCATGGTGAAATTTTGTCAAAGCATTTTATTATCAGCATATAATGATATACTGTATGCTATGCTTAGGTAAAATTGTACTAACAGTCACGCCCATAGAGCATATTGAATTGAGAAAGAAGAGACCGAAAGATAGACAGAGGGAGGGAGGTAGTCGACAGAAAAGTGCATTAAAGGAAAGGTGTCACTATTCACTATTACTGTAGGCTATTCACTATATATTTTTCACACATCAGACACAGCATGGCAGGACAGATAATCAGTCTCATTTCAGGCCCGTTAACCCGTGTACAGGAATGTTGGAAAATTAACATTCTAAAGAATATCTGGGTTCATTGAATTCTACATAGAATTTTAGAACCTTGAATTGTTGCAGAATGGAATCTTGTGTTAGAATGTTCAAACCCCACCCTTTTAGATTGATACGTGGCTTAATACATGGCTATGGCTATGGCTATGGCTATGGTTATTTAGCAGACGCCTTTGTCCAAAGCGACATACAAATAAATAACAATACAAATTAAATTAACAGTGAACAATTACAAACTAGGGAGAATAGTAATATTATCAGTAAAACAATAATTTTAAGCACTAACCTAATGAGAAATAAAACAGTGAAATGAGAATAGCAATCAAATAAGTCACTCAGTTAATTATATATAATAATAATAACTAAAGCATGGTATGGCTAAATTTAAGGACAATAGCAAAATAAATTTCAAATTCTATCAATAGACAAATTATAACAAAACAATACATTATACAAACCATAACACATCACAAACTCAAAGGACTAAGTGCATATTAAATAAATATGCCTTATGACCCCTCTTAAAAGATCCAAAGCTGTTGCTGGAACGGAGAGCACTGGGCAACTCATTCCACCAACACGGAACCACTGAAGAATAGGATCTACAATTTGACCTAGCATGTATGGTTGGTCGACATAACAGACGCTCCTCAGAAGATCGCAATGGGCGGTTGGGAATGTACATCGTGATTAAAGAACTGAAGTAGCTGGGAGCAGATCCAGTCAGTGTCCTATAGGCCAGAGTGAGAGATTTAAATTTAATTCTGGCTACTATAGGGAGCCAGTGGAGAGTAACTAGGAGAGGGGTTACATGTGTCCTCTTTGGCTGATTGAAGACCAGTCGTGCTGCAGCATTCTGAATCAACTGTAGTGGTCTTAATACACAAGCAGGTAGGCCAGCTAACAGAGAATTACAGTAGTCCAGCTTGGAGATAACCATTGCCTGTACAATAATACAATCATATTATTTATGTTCTTTCTGCCATGGAAGAATTAATGAATGAATATAATATATTTTGGTTTTTTTACACAATATGTTAAACAAACAAAAAGAAAACTATTTATGGAATCATCAGCTCTATATAGCCTACTCCACATGACATGACCACTAGCAGCTAAGACAATGAGAAACATCAGAGAACAGCACTGAGTAATGTGTACAGGGTGATTAAGCTCGATCTTGCCTTAACACTTGTTTGGTCCTGCTCTGTTAAGGTAAGGATTGGAGAACAAGTCGAACCTGAGGCAGAAAGTAAAGGAGGATTCCGTAAAGGAGAGAGACACTTTTTTCCTGGGCAATCAAAAGCTCCGGCTGAAGAAAATTGCAGCCATCCTGACTCCGACCAAGCACAGCTCATCACAACACAAGGCAGGACAGTCAATTCAACAGATAGCTGGTAGAGTGCTTTGTGATTACTCTCTCTCTTTCTCTCTCTCTCTCTCTCTCTCTCTCTCTCTCTCTCTCTCTCTCTCTATCTCTTTCTCCCTCTCTTGGTATCGTTCTCTCTATCCATCTCTCTCACCTTATCTGTTCCTCTCACTGAATTCCTCTGCTTCTTTTTCTCTTTCTATCTCTCCGACAAGGGGAAGAAGGGTATAAATATGACTGTATGGAAAGTGATCAGTTTGGATGTTAGGGCCAGCAGCTCTTACTCTGCCCTCCCATAGAGTCTATGAGAACAACATCCCCTTCCAGTATTGTGCTTATGTGTCAATAACTCTGATGTACTGTACACACATATTCATTTGTTGCAACATCATTTAACACCTAATGGAGCTGCTACCATCTAATTTATTAGTAGAGTAGCTTCATCTGCGCCAAAGTCAGAGGTACTTGCATACCTTGCAATGACCAGGTGTGTGTGTGTGTGTGTGTGTGTGTGTGTGTGTGTGTGTGTGTGTGTGTGTGTGTGTGTGTGTGTGTGTGTGTGTGTGTGTGTGTGTGTGTGTGTGTGTGTGTGTGTGTGTGTGTGTGTGTGTGTGTGGTGTACACATGGCACTAATTGAGCTGAAATTGTGGAAGGAAGAAATGTGTGGCTTTAAACATGATACATGGTTGTGAATTGGATGGACTGTTTGCTCACAAACATAAAACTGCCATTCAATGGAAATGAAAATAATATTTTTTTTTTTGCTCAGATACGTTTTGCTCAGATAACCCCGCCCTCCAAATCACTGCATGGCACACCACAATGCAAAGATAAACTCAAATTGTTCCAAAGATGTATTTCAAACAAATAGCAAAAGCTGGTCCTGCGCACAACAATCTGTATATTGACAGTTTGAATGTGTCACTCACACAGCTAAAAGCCTCAAATCAAAAAGTCATAAATACTTTTAAAGTGCTGTCAAAATGGTTATTACACTCCGTGTTTAGAAGCAATTTCGAACCATGCTGAACATGACCATTTACACAGCCCATTAAAATCAAGAAAAACCTAGTCTGTGGCTCCTACATCAAAATCAATCCTTTGCTGATGGGACCAAAGAGTATTAGTTTTACATTCTGAATGGTAATCAGCACTAAAGACTAGCGGGAGAGAAAAAATAACAACAGCAGCAAACCATAAATCAAAATCAAGTCCTGATGAAACAAGTACCACAGCAGAAAGCAATTGTTCTGTTTACCGAGACGCTCTTCCTGATTCAAACTCATGAAACATTGACATACTGCCACCTAGTGCTCACTGTTAAGCAGGGTTGTAGTGGAGGCTACACACAAGTAAACGCAGTTTATCCATCTCTGAATTTCCAAAAAATAGAGTTTACCCACCTCTTATTAGAGTTTTTTCACCAATTGGAAGTTTTAACATCCTAAAATCACAGTGTAGTATCCACATTCACAATGTGCACTAATCAACACTCTAGGAACCACAATACCACACTCTAAAACAAATGTGTTGGAAACAACACAGACTGTGTTGTCCCTATCTGAACACAAATTGTGTTGCTTTCAACACATTTGTTTTAAGAGTGCCATTGGTATTGTAATAAACACTGTACCTCCACCATCATCAAACATGTTCTGAATGCCTTTTATTAAAAATCTGATACCGCATGGCGAACCTTCTGTGTGATCACAGAAGTCATAGTTTACCCAGCTCTTATTTTACCACTACGCCCCTGGTGTTCAGCCATGTGAACTACGCAGGCACGATAAAACTAAGTAGATGTCCGCACACTGGAGACTTCAAAACCGACAAGGTTTATTAAAACAGATGCAACGTTTCGACCCACCAGGGTCTTCTTCAGACTACGCAGACACAACAATGTAAACCACTCATCTCAAGAAGAATGGAGAAGAAAGATAATGCACAGTGGAAAGTCTGCTTCAAACATGTGTTATATACTAGTGTAGTTGTTACAGTAGTTGTTGTTAGGAAGCAGCAGTGGTTATGGGGATCAATCTGCCAAAGTAAAGGTCAAATGTATTTACCATTCCTTTCCTTATCTGGGCTCTTCTCAACCCTCTGTCCTCGGGCCTCGGCCCTCAGTCCTCCGGCTCGTTCCCACTGATCTATAAAGAACACTGGATAGACTATCCCATTGTTGCCGTCCCATCATTCTTCATAGATCAGTGGAAACGAGCCGGACGATCGAGGATCAAGGACCGTGGACAGAGGGTTGAGAAGAGCCGTCTGTCTGGCTATTCAAGTGCCTATACTCTCTACCAATCCCTTTCCTAGCATCTTCTGTGTCTTTATTTCACTAGTCTCTTCCTTTTTGCCTCTTTCTACTCTCCTCTCTTTCTTTCTAGCACATCACATCTCAAATCATCGTTTTCTGTCTTTCTCTCCATGAATGCAGCATCTTCCTTTCTCGAGTCACTTCCTTCTTGACTCCTGTCACCCCCGCCCCCCCACCACACACACACACACACACACACACACACACACACACTTTTTGCACCTCTCTCTATTCAACTCTCTCTCTCTCCATCTTTCTCTCCATGAACACATTGCGTTGCCCAATGTCACTTCACAAGATCTCTTCATATGATTCAATCAGGCCCCGTGTGCGCTTCTCTGACGTGCGTTTCTTTCAGTCCTCCCAGACCTGCAGGGCAGGAGACAGGAGCCAATGGAGAGCAATCTTACGCATCGCATACCTCAATCACTGGAAGGTCAACTTGGCTGCCTCCAAAATGGGCAGAAATCACACAGCAATCGCACAGAATTCACCCCCCCACACACACACACACACACACACACACGCACACACACGCACGCACTCACGCACAAACACACACACACACACACACACACACACACACACACACACATGCTCGCACACGCACACACACACACGCACATCTGTCTGCTGAATGGATTTGGATACACAGACCACACCTTACATCCCGTCCAAATACAACAGCAGTCATCTGTTTACATCAATAGGGAATATTAATGAGGTAGCACTCATGTTAGGATACAATCTTAAAACAAATCTGTTGAAAACAACATAACTTGTGTCCAGATTAAGACAACACAGTTTGTGTTGTTTCCAACATATTGTTTTTCTTATTTGCTGTGCAATATGTGTTGAAAAAAACACAACTTGCATTTGAAAAAAAACACAACATAGTTTGTGTTGTTTAAAACACATTAAGAGTGTATCACAGAAATAAGGCTTGAGCCAAAAAAAAAAAATAATACAAAATAATTGCATGGCCAACTCTTTTTGAACCAAGGCCTGTGTGTCAGACTTAACTCTAATTGCGTCACTGGAGACTGCGAGGTCTCTAACTGGAGGTGTATTTCAATAAGAACACAGTGTGTTGGACGTCTGGTGTGTTTTGGACTTACCCTTTTGTCATACAAAGCAGTGGTAGTGTTCATATATATCATTTTCAAATCTGTCCTCGGGCCACTGTAAATGTGGAGTGAATGTGATTACTTATTAAGATGGTTCTGAGAAAGAGGGCATGGACTTCAAAGAGCTTCCATGACCTCTTCTCTTCTTGCTCTTTCAAGTGTAGATGAGGCCATTATCGATTAAAAAGTCAAGGAAATAATTTTTCTTTCATCCAACTCAACATTTGTAAGTGCTCAAGCTATCCATTCTTGTGTCAAGGTTTCATTTTAACATAAAGTCAGATCCACTTGTCATTTGAATGGAGTGGGGGAAATTCACTTGGGTATGTTCCATTACAGTTAGTGCCACTTTTGGTCTGATATAAAGTCGTAAACCCAGACTTCATTTGCTATTCATTGGGACCATAACACCAAAGAAACAAGAGGGGAAAAACAGCGGTTACCTCTTTGATGTCTTCAGAGGAGTCTTCAAAAATTGTTGTGCTTTTGTGTGTGCATGTGTATGTCCTTGTCTAAATATGTGATAATATGTGTATATGAGTGCTTGCACACTGTGCGCTTGTATTTGTATGTATGTGTATGTATGTGTGTGCGTGTGTGTGTCTGTATGTGTGGTGTGTGTGTCTGTGTATATGAATGCGTGTGTGTGTGTGTGTGTACTGTACAGTAGGTGTAGGTGTGTGTGTGTATGTGTGTGTGTGTGTGTGTGTGTGTGTGTGTGTGTGTGTGTGTGTGTGTGTGTGTGTGTGTGTACTGTAGGTGTGTATGTGCGTGTGCATGTGTATGTGCGCATGTATGAGTGTGTGTGGTTGCAAGAGCAAAAGGCAGGGCAGGAGAGGAGACTTGCATTTGAGTGTGTTGATTTGTGTGTGTATCTGAGAATTGCCCTGGGAGAGAATAGACTGAAACTGAGCAGAAATGGTCTGCTATCTGGACCTCTTAAGTTTATGTCAGCATGAATTATCTGGAAACATTATACTTACCAGATGTCTGTCTGATTTTAAAAAAATGAAAGCATTTCCCAAGAACCATGTTTTATGTGTTTGTTTATATGAAGTAAGCGTCAACATTTTACATTGCAAGATAACTAATTAGTTTGTTCATGTGATAAGAGAGGATTTTATGTGCCAGTCCTTGATAAGAATACATTTTGTTATTACCAGCATGTCTCCCATCTCGGAGCTATCTATCCATTCATCAAAGGAAGGCTGCCTTGGACAGCAGAGTTAAACTAAGAATCATGGCAACGTATGGGTTCAATCCAGGCTAAGTAGCCTACCTCACAGGGACACTCCTACTCACTCACAGTTTTAGCTCCGAGAGAAAAAAAATCGAGCGCACCTGACTGGTTGTAGGCAAACGTGTGGTAGGTAATGATGAAAAGCTATGTAACGCTACAGTTTTTTACAATACCCAGGACTGACGGGATGCAGAAGTCGGGGTCGAGCGGACGGATCGAATACTCACGGTCGTTGCAGTTCGTTCCGGTGTAGGACGTCATGGAGCAGTCGCAGGTGTAGTTCTCCCACTGTTGGATGCAGATGCCCATGTTGGCGCACGAGTCCTCCTGGCACGTGGTGCTAGGACCTATGGCGGCAAAGCAAACGCGATGAAACACCCGGGAAACAGGCACCAGCGAGCTTGTTAGATGTCATGCAGGGGATGGGCACGTTCAGTGCCGCCATGCAACCTGGTTAGTAGAGGTACTGGAGAATCGAACCAAACGACACTCAAAGAGGATTATGAGACAAACCCAAGCACAGCATTCCCTCTCAATAGGTTTTAGTAGGTACAGTAGTCACACACAAATAAAAAGGAAGAGTCAAACAACTTCAGAATGCAATGGTTAGACTATCAATTCGAAAAGGAATACAACATAGACACGTTCTTTTTTTTTCTTCAAAAATACTCAAAAACACAGTTCATATAAATATATGAGGGGACACTACACTTAGCAGGAGTCAACACAAGGCAGAGAAACAACATTTTATAGCAAGAGGTGTACATATGGTTGAATATGTACAGTTGTTATAAAAGTTATGTACACTGGCTGTTCATACCAGTTGTGGCCATAATGTTCACCACCTTTTCCAAACACACTAACGGGCCATATTTCGAGAACAGTAATGTAGCATTAGCATGATGATATAGCCTGTGTGTATCATAATGTTCCTCAAGTTAAGGCTAGCTGGCACACTCTTCATTAAAGCCTAATTTAAAAAGTCCACTGGAATGTGCAAACTAGCTCGGTAGGCTATACACAGACTTTAGGAATATTTGGACACACTTGGGCTATATCATCAAGCCAGCGCTGCGTTACCAACCTCAAATTAGAGCCCTAAATGTTTAACACACTCAACTACAGTAAGAGGGAATGCAACAACAAATGCTATACAGGGCAAAAGCATGTTGGGATGAAGGCCGACTTCCCCTCAAAAATCCACAACCATGTGATTGAAGATAACTGCAGCTAAACAGTGTTTAAATGCAATTTTCTTGTGCAAGGAATTAGTGAGGAAATAATACATAAAGTAGTTTAACATAAATATAAATAAACAAACAAAAATCCCTTAGCCAAAAGTGCATTTGCTGTGTAATGCTTAGTGTGTTAAAACAGATACTATGAATGATAAAATGATTCACTTCATGATGTTCAAAACCAAATTTGTGTAAGGCTCCTGAAAGCAGGTGAGAGACCCTTCAATATTGACCCCTTTGAAAGTAGTGTTTTAAGATTCTATTGCTCTGTGGTTCAGATTTAACTGCAGTGGCTGTTTTTTTTTTAACACTCACTCTAACTAAATGCACCTCAACACAAAATTAGCCTAATAATGAACATAAACATCAAGTAAAGGTGTCTCTGGTAGACAGGCCAGAACAAATCCCCCTTGTCTTGGCACAATGGCGTGGACATTTTTGCTTTTAATGTGGAAGCACTCCCTCCATTTTCATTAAACACCCTGTCAGTCTGTCCTGATCTTAAATTGAATTCACGCCACTGTCCTTTTAATTAGCGTCTTAATCATATTCCCCAATCAGACTGCCCTCATTCAGGAAGAGAGCATCGGGGCCTTGACCTCCGCCGAGCTACTTCATGGTTTTCCTCACGCTTAGCTCCTACAGCTGGTAGAAGCAGTAGCTACTCAGCTCGGTGCCATTAGCATAAAACAAGAACAAAATGAGATAGTGTGTGAGTGTGTGTGTGTGTGTGTGTGTGTGTGTGTGTGTGTGTGTGTGTGTGTGTGGAGGGAGGTGGGGAGGGTCGGTGTAATTATACAGGTCAGCTAATGTTTTATTTATGCACGAGCGTTGCTGCAATCATTGCTTTTCAGGTCTCTCTCACACACACACATATGCGTGCACACACGCTTGCTGCTTTTTGGCTTTCAGGATGATAATGCAGATGATAATTTGTGCTGTAAATGTGAAGAGAAGTGAACCATTTTATACCAAGACATTGTTTGACAGAACCATTTTGGCACCCAGTCGGGGACCGGAACAGCACCCGTTTGAGACCTGTTTTGGTCCCTGGACTGTTTCATGTCTGGGTGTTGATTGTTTGTTTGGTACGATATATAAAAAATCGCTGACATTGCACAAGACATTACACAGAGCAACTTTCAGCCGAACTCAGAATGGAACTGATCCTTCTACCTTGTAGGTCTGCTTTGGTGAAACCAACTTTGTTAGCAAAAGAACAGAAAAGCGAAAACAATACAAACGGTTAGTAAGGTGGTCAATGATTCAGGTTAATAAAGCGACTGCTTTACTAACTGACATGCGCTACCATTCTTAGGAAGGGCTTGAGCTTTAGAAAACACTCTACATGAATAGAAAATGAATTACACCAATGACTTTAAACTATATGGAGCGGAGATGAGAGATTATACTCTCAGCAGATAGTGGAAATACTACAGTGGTACCAGCCTTAACTGATCTGGAGAGAGTATAATCAAACCACCTCTCTTTATGATGGTAGAAAATAAACTCAGCATTAAACAAAATCTACAAAATTGCATGATTAAAATGATTCTAAGGTATTTTCATGAGCACTCTTTGAAATATTCTCTGCATAGAATATTTAATCTACAGTGTGTTGGAATAAAGAATGTGTAAATGTATAGAGTATGTAAATGTCTGTCCTATAGCAGCAGCAAGCTACAGTACACAATAGCATAGGAGTAACATAAGGATTGAAAGAAGAAAATGTTAAACATGTCATTGACATTGTCATAGATCACACAGAGAAATTTAATTTGAATAGTGTTATTGCTGTTGTTAATGTCATTTGATTCAATCATATGATGATGTTAAAAATGACTAGGACTGTGATAGTCAATACACTGAGTCTGTGTTAGTGTGAGACATAGAAAAATGAGACACTGAACGAAGCACATACTAGCTATTTAAGACTGGGAGCTGAACAGAGTTTAAAATGTGTCCCTGCTACCCTGCTGTCATTTGGAAAACAATTGAAACGCCTTGACTGAAAATGACCCTTCTCAATTCAATCAAAAGATCCTAAAGAATTTCTAAATGAATACGCTTCAATCCTTTGCAGAGTTGGTGCGTGTGTGTGTGTGTGTGTGTGTGTGTGTGTGTGTGTGTGTGTGTGTGTGTGTGCGTTTGTTTGCGTGAGTGCACTCTCCCCCCCCCCCCCTAGCAGGTCTCTGCTTACGCCTTCCTAAGCAGTGGAGCATCATTGCCATCTAGCGTCCGCAGAATTCCATTACACCGTACTGTGCATGCGTCTGACCTCATCGGCCAAATCCCGCGCGGAGTCAGAACCAAACCATGTGCACAGATGCATGTCCTTGTCATGCATTAATATGATATATATGTATATATATATATATGTTTATTCCTTTAATTATGACTTTATTTCTTTCATAACACATGTATAAGCCTACTCACGTTCACTGGTGGATGCTGTGAGGGAGAGATGGGGGGGGAAGAAAGACACGTCTGGATGACAGGTCGAGACAGGAGGCCAAAGCAAAAGAAACAAAAAAAAAAGCTCTCTGGACCCCAGTTCAAATGCCAGGCAAAGTGCAAAGTCAAATCAGTGGGCAAACCAAATGTCTTGTGCATGACGAAGGCCATCAATCATGTGGTGTGTGAGGTGTAAGCTCAATGTTTGTGCTTATTGTTTGTTCATGCTCCTGATGTTATGTAAATTAGCAGGTTTTGTGTGGTTATTCAATTAGCTTTTAGTTAGGACTTTAGACTTTGCCTGTCATTTCAATTAGTGCCCTCTGTGTTGCATGCATGGCAGTAGAGTTCACACTGTATCTATTTCCAGCAGTGAGGGTCATGACTGGTCTAAATCACTGCGATCAGCCAGTGCAGAGAACACTGCAGCAGCAGTCACAGTCGTCCGAGTTAAAATTTCCAACATGCACAATCCAAAGATGGCAAACTCTTTGAAGGTTACCTGTTGATTATTTATCTTTTAACTTTTAATCAGAATGATTTAAGTTACTACTATTATTTAGTAAAATCAGGTTTAGGAAATAAATATCAGAGATCACTACTGTGCTTTATATTATGTTGTGTCATGGTCTTTCTAATGCATCTCCAAAATCACTCATTGTTGTCTATTGACAGGGAATATGAAGCTAAAAATTAACTACATTTTCCTTTTTCTTTGTCGCTGTTGACTGTATCTGTGTAATGTATGTTAGAGTACCTAACCTGGCTTATTCAAAGCTCCGCTTGACATTGCTCATAAAATATCAAGTATAAAATATACTGTATTTACAGTAGTACAACCCACAATATCTGCAACAACCACTTTACTTAAATCTTAAATCATATGCATACTAGTGGGCGCCATATATGGTACATACTTTCTACACGACTAACATACTTTGACGTAGTATGAGCTTTGGACTGAAACAAAAAGACATTAACGCATGAATATAGACAGACAGTCTCTCTCTCTCTCTCTCTCTAACACACAGACAGACACACACACACACACATACATTCACACATTCGTTCACAGCTACATATAATATGCATAAAACACTGTGACTGTATTAAACTTTGCAGACATAATGACAATGATGATGACACAACAAACGACCAAACAGACATTATTTACAGACTTTTATTCTGAAAAATAACACATGAATATTTATCAATGGATATTTCACATTGCATGGGCCATGTGCTTTCATTCCACCTCCCACATGACCACATAGATAAGCAGGAATGAGGAGAGTGGACTGAGATGAATTGTTTGTTTTTTTGTTTGTTTTATTATGAGATGAGGTAAAATATAATGTACAGCATAGCATACTAATGATTGGGTATGTCCGTAACAGAATCATAAAAAATAATAATAATCAAACAGAGCAACAACAAAACAATGCAAAAGTTAAACAATGACATGCATGCTAAGCTAAAAAAAAAAAAGATACAAGAATAAATTAAATATACAGAAAATGGTTGCACATAAATCAGGAAAACATAAACATTAAAACAAAGCAGATAACATGCACATATTCACTGTATGGCAAAAGATGAAGTCCATGCCCTTTTCACAAAATAATAATTGATGTTTGTTATTTAAGCTTCTTACTGTACATAAGCTGCAGCTATGTTGTACTACAGTATAATTGGGAATGTGAAGAGCTGCCTGTTGTTAAGAGTGTGACACATATTGTGAAGGATTGCTGTGAAAATGTCCTGAAACATTTGGCATATTTGGTCTGAATTGACAACACAATTGGACTACAATATTTGTTTGTCAAGATATTATTCAGGACATCGCAGCAATTCCAGATTAGATCCAGGGTCTATGACATGAGTGAGTAAAATAATTCCTAAATTGACCTATTAATTAACATCTGTCTTTTAAATTTTAACAAAATGTGTTTTGGTCACTCACAGATGGGAGTTTAGTAGATCTACAAAAGAGCCTTTCCAAAGAAATGACTAGTCCTCGAACTCTAGAATTCCCTTTCATAAATACTGACATACTCAATAGAAAAGCAGAATGGATTATTTACAATCCGGATGGGAAATGGGCCTGGGTAAGACCCTATAGGCATAATAATAGCATATACTGCATCTATGGACTTGTATTGAATTTTCTCTACAGTTTCTCTAGATTTTCTCCAGAGTTCTTATCACCCTTTCTAGATGTTCAAAGGTAAAAGGGAGAACACTAACTGAAGAACAGTGGTTACTTCAAGTTAGCGTTGTAAAATAATGAGACTGACTATCCACTTCTAATACTATAGTTTGTACTTGTTGCTGTTGCTCCATAATTACTCATACAACACAAATACAAAACGCAGACAGTCATGTTACAACTACTTCAGTTAAATCTCCCTGCATTACTACACTGAAAAGGTGTTAGAAAAAAACAAAATACATAATTATGTGCATGGAGATTGGCTTATGACATCATCACTGTGCGACCAATGTGGCCTATAAGATGATGAGTCAGCCTAGACAGGTGGGTAATGGGGAGCCTATGAGATGGCGGAGTGGGTGAGGGAGGCGGCAAGCAGAGTCAGTAAGACAGACGGATGGAGTGGCGTGAGTGTGATGGCACTGCTGTTGGTGCTACTGTTGGAGTTCATGAGGAAGAAAGGACTCCCTGAGCTAGTGTTAGAGGAGGGGGTACCTTCGCATCCGCGCTCGATCTGCCCGCTGCGGAACAGTGCGTCGTTAATCAGGTCGGGGAGCCGCCCGTTCAGGTCCACTGACGCCAGACAGCCTTTGAAGCCGTCCCGAGAGGCCACCAGCTTGGGGAGGCTGTTGTGCATACCGGGCCCCAGGCCAGCGATAAAGAGGTCACCTACGTGAGAGAAGCCAAACAGGAAGAGGACACTTTGAGACGAGTCAGACATGAAATGATGCGGGGTCATCACGGACACTTCTGCGAATGTACGGCCTCAATGTGTGTGTGTGTGTGTGTGTATGTGTCGAATCAGCACATTTTAATTGGACGCCCACCTTTCAGGTCCAGGTTTTTGGCACCGTTGACTGCTTGACTCACGGCCTTGGCGTCGACCTTCAGAGTGTGGACGTTGTTGTTGTCGCGGGTGATGACCACATTGTGCCACTGGTTGTCGTGCACCCTGTCACTGTTGCCCTTGATGACATTGGGGCCATTACCAAGGTCAAAGACATAGTGGATGTACCTATGGAGCAGAAACGTGGAAGACAAAGCAACAACAAAACTAATTTAGTTTAGCTCACGGATGACGTAGCCTGAAGGCTCTCTTCCTGCAATACAACGAAAAAGGTTTACCATCCCAACTAACAAAGCAATCAACCAATGAATAATAAACAAATACAATTTTGTTGAAGTAAACAAAGAAAAAAATGGGATTAGTGTCATGTCTAGCATCAATAAAACAGTCTCTGGAACCTATGTCTCTCGGTACAGATGAAACTGCCGCCCCAGAGATTCCTGTCTATAGCCAGAGAGGGTTAAAGCGGAGCGAGAGGCGCAAACGTTCGATCATTTCCGCATTCTATCTTCGCAAAGGGGAGGGGGGCTAAATCCCCCTTTAAGCAGACCTGTTACATTCGAACTGAACTGCTTACCAATCTGACAGAGATCGATATTCCTCTATGACGTCTTTGCAACACGCAGACAGGAACTGTTTGAATTTTGCTTCCGTAGAGATGCATTACGTTGCTCTATCTTGTCAATAATTAAGGATCTTTGCTATAGCTTACCCCTTCACCAGCTCGACTGCTATGAAATCGTTGCCATCGCCGCTGTTGAAGAGGATGAAGCCGTCGGGGGACGTGGTCTTGAACTGGAAGAAGAGGTGCATGGAGGCGTAGGCCTGCAGGGTGGGCAGGCTCAGGTAGCTGCTCTTGGTCTTGAAGGTCACGGGGTCGGCGATGATGGAGCGCATGCCGAAGCGGGCGTTGAGCTCGCAGAAGTCGATGTCGCCGTTCTTGCACAGGTCGATGTAGAGCATGCCGTTGAACTTGAGGCTCTGCAGGTGCCCGATGAAGCTGGACGGGATCATGGAGACGAAGCGGCGCTCCGTCATCACGCCCGTCTCGATGTTGTGGAACTCCAGCCGCGTGTGGTCGCCCGCCATCTGACCTGTAAGCCCAGGGATAGGGTAAACAAACACAAACAAACAAACAAACACACAAACAAACAAACAAACAAACAGCTAAAAACAATAGCCGCTGTCATGGCACTTGGACCGTGGACAGCACCTAAGATAATCAACACAGTCATTTGTTCCTCTTCCCAGGCTTAAAGACATAGATCTTTATTTCTCGAAGTCACAGAGTTATGTGAAAAGAAAAAAAATGTTTTTGTTTATTTATTTGTTTATTTGACAGGGGCCATGTACAGAACAATTCCTGCACCAGATTTAGCTATACAGCTAATTTGCATCTGTGGTCCAATTTGCACTGTTCATACTGACACAGTGGTGTAGTCTGTATGATACACAGGACTATGCAGTGTATACCCACCTAAAAAGCATCACCATCTCAGTATACCCACTTAAAATAGGCAAGGATAGGTATTAACAATTGGGGTTGATCACAATACAGTACTGTATACCCACCAGGGGTGTCACTACAGCTACCTAGACTCCATCACAGTCTACCCACTACAGATACAGTAATTCGACTACACCACTATACTGACAGTACTTGGTGACTTTGAGAAACAGAGATTTATGTGAAAAATCCTCTTTAACTCTGGAGACACCAAGGTAATGGTAAAGACAACTCTTTATTTGGATAGTCCACCTTTACAGATGGCTTGTTGTTAACCGATGCTCAGTCTTCCTAACTGTTCACTGAGCATCACCCTAACCAAACCCAACCTCTAATAACCTGAACCTTAATCATGATCATGTCGTACACCATTTCAACTGATGGCTTGTTTGTCTACTCTGAGTAGACACATGGATATGAGTAGGCTTCACTTAGTCTTTATACAAGAGTGCTGAACCAAACTTTGAACTCAATGACAAAAAATAGAGAAAAGTCTGCACTTTGCCGGAGCACACTGAGTGAGGAAGAATGGCAAAACACATTTGTGCAACAATACAAATCTTAATTTACACAAAGTGCAGATTTATCCTCTTATTGTGTGTAATCCGTCTACAGTAAAGGGGAGCATTCAAATAAAGTGTGTGCCCTGTTGAAATAGTTAGCTGGCTCATCAGTAAACTCAGTGACCTCTGTCAGCATCTGGTGACATGCTTCGTGATTCTCTGACCTGGACCCACTCTCAGAAATATAGGCCACATTGGCATCATGTTAATAATTATATGACCTGTGATACCCAATCCGACTTACTTAACTAAGTGAAAATGAGAAATGTCAAAGTCATATATTGTATAACTCTTATGTTAGCTATGATAATATGTGCATCATGTCTCCAGGCCCTGTCCCAAATAACCAAGGCCACTACAGTATGTTGTGATGTGACTCTGAGTTGATACAGCTTCATTCCAGATCAGAAAAAAAGTGTTCCAATTAATTGCTATCTGGGATTTCTCCAAAAAAAGCAACATTATGTCAACAGCTAGCAGTTTTCTTTTTTTTTCTTTCTTTTTTTTTTAACAAATTTCCATCTCTCTTGACGCTTATGTAATGCGTTTGCCTCTGGCACCGTAAACTGGGTAAATTGTACATGACCTCATATTCTTTGCCATTAAAGCTTTTCATTGCTAGTAGGGGGTGTATCATCAACCGTTTTTATTAGGTTACATAACAAGAACACACTGAAAAACCCAAAATGTGATTTAAAGCACAAATATTCAAACACATTACTTCTCGGATTATATACGGAAAAATGACATAACATAATCAGGAAACACATCTTGTATACATTTCATAACAAGCACAATCTGTTTTGAAGACATATAAAGTTTATGGAGATGTCAGATAACTTTTGCAATAAAGCTCACAATGTTTTTTCTTTTTTTGAGATTTCAATCTCAGTTCACTTTTTTTCAAAACCAAGAGCAAGTACCTTCAGCTACGTCATCGTCAACCCAGAGCTTGTAGTTTTTACCCCTTCGGATCACACGCACGGTATGCCACTCATTGTCATTGAGTTTTTGCCCGGCATACAGGGTTTCGGGTCCCTTGCCTGAGGATGACGAGTCAGCACAAAGTTAATGCAGGTCTGCTTCGAACCAATCAAACCTTTGCTTTCCTCTTTGTGCCATCAAACAATCCACAGGAAATGACATACGAGGGTGGCCGAATAGTAATGACTCATGGCTTGTAACAGTTCTGTACAAAATGGGGTGTTCACTGTTCACTCTTTGAGCGTTTTGTTTTATTTCAAGTTTATATTGTGCTAAGAAAGCAGAGGTTTGATTCAGTAGATCTCAATAATCATTCATTACAACTAAAACAATTATTCCACCTTCTATGAGAAGCATAGTGTCTGTCATTGCTGAAGTATATCCTGACTGTCTACACAAACAAACCTTTTACTCATAATAAGGTCTTGTTATACCATTCAATGTTCAACTAAATGAGGTAAATGGAAATAAACGTTATTGATTTTAGATAAAATGGACATGAATCTCCATTATTATCAAGTTAAATTTCACTCATAAGTAATATTTGAATTCAGTCGTTAGACACATTAAAATGACTTATTGTATAGAGAAAATTCTGCGCTGAACAGCATTAGGGTATCTTGTGTATGATATAGAACATTATATATTATATGGCAGGGGATGTTATGGAGACTGGGAAAACACAGGAAATCCCTTTTGGCTTTTATCAGTTATTCATCTGGACAGTGTTGTAAACAGCAGGCATCAGAGGGCCCAACCAGCCAGTATCCTCACTCCCCCAGTTCTAACAACTCCCTATAGCTCCTTCAGAATGGGCTATCCCTGCTGAGGACCAGCATTCACAGATTCCGCTCGCCACAAAGAGCATTACTCTCAAGGACGAACACATTTGTATCAGCAGGGAGGTACAGCTGGATCAGAAACCTCACCCACAGCGGTGATAATGTGGCCAGTGGTGTCTACAGGGGTGCCATTACAGGGTGACCTTGCAGTGGAAATGATTTAAAACTGTCCATGAACTAATTCATTGGTCAGATTTCATCAGTGGGCCATCGGGCAGGTGTAAACCCAAAACCAATGGCTGCGGTAACAACAGTGCAAGAACACCTGCTGTGAAAACGCTCTGGAAACCATTTAACAAAGAATCTGATACGCTGGATGGAATTTGGATTTGCTTTTCTTTGCAGTCACAGTTCTGGACAAACGTTAGTTCTTCTTTTGCTTACAAGTTAGGACACATGTTCGATCTGTCTGGCATATCTGTGCCCGAATATTATTATAATAAAAAAAAGACAATAAAAAAAACTACCTAGTGAGTAGAGAAATGTGAGTTACATGACGTGTTTATCTCTCCTTAACATGATCAAACACTGTCAGATACAAAATAAAGAAGGTAAACTAACTAGTTACCTTTGCTTCAAATGTCGTTAATGTCGACACTGTTAGCACTGACATAATCAGTATCAACAGTGTCATCTGTCTCAACAAACTAACAATTAGCCATTGTCTAAATGTACAGTATAATATGCGCTTAATGATATCATATTTTACAGTGACCTTTAGAGAATAATTAGGAGAAGTTAGTGCAATACTGAAATCAATACAAAAATACAAGTGTTAGAATTCTTACCTTTCAGAGAGAAAAAAACAACACAGGGGTTAGTCTAGCATTCGAATATACACAAACAGTTACAAATTTTATATGTCTCGTATTATATGTTTTATTCACATTTCACCGGTCTCATTTAGATGAATGATCATTGAAGGTATGCAAGACCTATTCATGAGTAAAAGTAGCTGTGATTAATCATTAATTTAAATGTAAATTAATACATACTTTTTTTTGTCAGGTCAAGAAATTACTTATATACTGTAATTGTCAGACAATTATCTTTCTCTATAAAGGGATTTGTTGTCAAACAGAGACCAGCCATTTGACCACACAGGTAGATTATTTCCAGGCTGGTGCATCAAATTATGAGATACATAATACTACATTATAAACCTTAAATGGGTACCTCTATGTTGTTCTACTGAATGCGTGTCTCTGTACATCTGATAATTATTGTGCAATTAATCTTACATTGCATGATTCCACATTTTTTTTTATAAACAAAGTCTACTTCATACTGTACCTTTCCTTGATTACTACATGAAGCAGGGCAAACAAATCTCTGAGGAGGAAATACTTTGTTGTTCAAACATCATTACAGGACGAAGCTGTCTTAAATGGAATATTGCAGTGTCGCCAAATAAATTTAAATTGGATGTTATGGTGACTTCATAATCTGATTCAGGTTATTTACTAGCTGATAGTGGTGTAAAATATTATCTATATTTAATAATGATATGTATTATTAACATTTATATGAATTACAAGAGCACTAATGTGGAAGCTGGGTATTGAACCCACAACTTTACAGGCTAATGCATTCTAGCCCAGCTCCTTACGCTACCCACCACATAACTTATGGCTTATCATTTTCAGTGTTGAGAGATTCTCTCGGAATATACGAAAGTGAGTTCTAAGAATGCCACATGTCTGAGCACCCGCAGGCTCCTATAGCTTGGATTTGGGCACAGCTGGCAGTGATGACCCAGCGCAGTGGCACTGCCAGGCATAAACTGGCAGGAAAATACATAAAGTGGGCAAGTGAGCTGGCCCAAAAATAATCACAATCAAGCTTCACTCTGAATCCTGATGCAGCATAATTTCAATGTCCTGTGTGGGCTCAGGTACACCCGGGCCCTTCTATAGCATTTACCTGACAATCTGTGCCAAAGATCTATTCCACAAACATCATAATTCTACTTTGACTTATTGATTATTTAGTAAAGTATGTATAGTCTCTATGTACAGTATGAATATGCAGGCCATTTTGGATGATGGCAAGAAACTTTAATTTGCCTGATTTCCTCACAGTTGTCAATGAAAGCATAATCTCAGAATCTAATCACCTGTTGTCACATGTACAGTTTCACATGTGAGGACTTGCAGTTGAGAGTTAACAGAAATAGGATCATATGAAGGTTTTTACTGCAAGGTCCAGCTGTTTTTTTGTTGTTGTTTTATCTGTGACACACTATCAAAGAGTGCCCTCTTGTGGTGGAGTCAGAGACGGCATTGTTCATGCTTAAGAGTACTGACAAGGTTTCTGAATAAGGTGCATTTGTCGAAATTGTTGCTAAGAAAATGGCATCACTAAATATAGAGACAATCTCTCTCTCTCTCTCTCTCTCTCTCTCTCTCTCTCTCAGACTACATTAGCAGATAAAGCTTTGACTGATGCATGAAATAAACCAATAAACCAAAAACACATTACTAGAATAAATGCTTCATGTGATATCAGTCTGAGCATTTCTCAATCTCCAGACAAGGCTCCATGCATTTGACACAAAGTGCATCAGATCTCCTAGCAAGCCTTGCTACAGTGCGGGGCCGCCAGGAAGTTGTGTAAGGGGTTTGTGGGTGGATTCGTCATAATATCAGGCTACCAGATTATTCTGTCTATTTTAAATCTGAGATGAAGGATGACTGTAAGCAGGGTATCCCAAGGATAAAACGTGGGTTCAAACAACACTGATGCTGTACCACTACCGATATACTGTTTCATTACAGTTTTATTATTCTCATAAGTAGCCTATTATTCAATGTCTGTAGGACATGGCATGGGGACTAAACTGTTAGACAGAATGTGTTAAATATGGACATACGCATAACTCATTGGAATGTAGGCTATGGATTAATTCAATAGAAGTCGATGGACGCTGATCCTGTCTTTGTATAACTCAACACTGACAATGATAACCCTTTAGTACGGTAACTATCCAGCCAAATTAAATTGAAGCAAAACTTACTAAACTAAATTACAACTAAAAGTAAATGATCTGTTTTGCATAATTAAAGAAACTGTGCAATGGAGATACTATTTGTGTTGGGGAATAAGTTCATTGGAAAGACGTGTTTTTTTTTTTTTCCGAAATTCAATTGTAAAAGTGGCAGCACTAAAGATACATTCTACAGTTATCTACTGTATGTGTCTACAACAGCTTTGAAATATCTGCATGATTGCACATTGAGCATGACGTTGCTGTTGAAGAGGTAGCGAAAGAAAAAGATTATTAAGTCACCAATATTCATCATTTGGAGCTGCTTATTCTGCCTGTAATCCTCTGACCCTTACTGTACATGAAACCTGGGAGTGGACACTGGAGCTCAGTGGGAGCAGGGGAGAAATAGCAGGCTTTTCAAAGATTCACATTCACATCAGCAGGGCAACAATAGTCAAGAGCAAAATGAAACTTGAGTGGCAACTTACTGGAGTTACAGTTTATCCTGATACAGTCTAGATGGGGGAGAATAAATGACAGATGAAATTGCATCCTTCAAGGTTACAGCTGCAGACATCCAAGAACAATCAATCCACCCTTCCGGGGACGTCCACATGCAGAACGGCGGCCATTTTATTCAGGGTTTTAACTTAAGGGCATTTACTGTAGTACTCAAGAGAGACCCTCAATGTGGCCCTCACTACACAGACTGTGGATAACTTCTATTTCTTTACAATTCTTTACAATTATAGCCTACATAATAGGTATATCACATGTATGATTCAAACCTGGATTTCATATCTACATGCAGATGATGTGACTAAGCTAGACTGCATCTGAGAATTCTGCTTCTAGTTTGTATCCCTCCAATATGGAGACAAATATTCATGGAAACTAAATTTTCACTGATGCTATATGCTTATTGGCATAGATATATAATATATATGTCTACTAAAATGGCCGCTTATATTTTTCCAACTACATGGATCCTCCAACCCAGAGTTCATTGTTTTCAAGGCTATGTGTTAATTTATTGCGTTTTCAAGAAGCGTTTCAAAGACTCAAGCCCCCGCGCCTTTGCACCAGCTTGTTGTCTAAACAGGCTATTAAAACATATGTCTGATATTTAGCAAGAAGGTGGTGCTGGCCTCTCATCCAGGAGTTCAAGGTCCTTGAAAACATAATGTTTTCATGTACCTATGATTTTAGAAGAGCAAACATTTTTTCTCAGGTATTTTATTTTGCACATTTTATTGAGAGAGATGTTGTTCTTTAAATCCATATGTAAATTGGATTCGATACAAGGACGTCTTGGACGCCAGAATTTGGATGCTGTTTGTTCAGTGCTGTGAGCAGCACTGTCGTCTGGGTTGGGTTCCAGGTGGCTGGGTGGGTCATGTGTCGTCAACCGCAACAGAAAAGTGGGAGCAAACAGCCTCGATCCAACAGGCACTAGCACCGTGCAGTGGCTACTAGACCTCCCTACGGCAACTCTACGGGGCGTCTGACGTACCAAAAGGAATGGTAAAATTGGTACAACATAGAGACAAGATCTAAGAAGCCGTTTTTTTTCAGTTGTTTTCTTAATAGATAAACTCAAATGTATGGACAAAGGGCTAAGAACATTGGTCTAAAATCATCAAAGCATTTGGGATTGAGATTTATATTTTGCCCTGTGACAGGCACTAGTCGCATACTGCTGTGGGGATGAAGCTGAGATAAGTTTAGTGTCTGTGAAAGATCAAAACTATTGATAACTCTCTATGCCTCGTCTCAATGTAACTATTCACAACAGGGCAACAAGAAGGCCAATTGTGGTTAACACAAAGAAGTGTGAGCTTATTTACACTCACACTAGCTAAAGAGAGGGACACAATATTTATAAACGTGAATTTCTACTGCCTGGGTGGTGTCATATCATATCTACGATTACAGAGCTAGAATTGTGACACAATTGTGCCTTTGCATTATCTGTGAGTCTAAAACACACAGGCAGAGGTGTGTGTCTCTCTATGTGAGTGTGTGTGTGTGTGTGACTAAGACGTGGTAGGGGAGGGAAGGTTGTGTGCTACCAACTGCAGGTGAAGCTGAGAGCTTTGACATCGGGCTGTTTACTGACCGGGCCGCAGGCTAAAGGCCTTTGAAGGGGTGAATACCATCTTTTGACAAAGCATGGGGGGGGATGTGTTTGGGAACTCATAACAACAGAAAAAAGCCCAAAGAAGAGAAGACAACAGCTCACACCTCAAACCAAACGGAGAGAGAGACAGAAAACGGATGGCGTCGAACAAAACTGGGAAAGCAACGATGATGACGTCATTAGCTATATGCGGAAGTGATGAGAAGAGGACGTTGGTCAGTCGTAAGTTGAAATTTAGAAAGTCACAGCACTTCAGTAGATGATCTCAGATTGAGTGAGACGAGCTGCGCTGGAAAGAAATGACTTCATATGTCTTTAAATCTACAGCTCCGATATTTAAACTATGTTATGCTATCTCTTTTGAGTACTGTGACTGTCTCTGAACGGTTTGCTTTCAAAGACAGTGGGAATGATTATGTGGAGGTCAGTACAAAGGATGACCCGGGGGGAAAAAAATAGCTTTAGTCTTTAGATTTGTGAAAATAAAAATAGATTATACTATATATATATATATATATATCAGAAATTAGAGAACAGTTTGTTGACAAACAAATTAATATATGTTTCCACATATGGATTACAGAGAACCCATGCACAAAACGGCATTACGAGCCTCTCAAAAAAAAAAATCACAAAGGTAAGTTGTGTAAGATTTAGCAAATCAGACAAATGATAAATTGTGTTATATGAGGAAGTACGTAAAATTAGTATTGTGAAAAAAGGATGAGAGACGTGAAGAGAGAAATAGAAAGACAGAGAGGGGGAGTAAGAGAGATAGATAGAGTGAGAGAGCGAGAGAAAGAGAGGAAGGGGGGGCGTCGCGTCATACGATACCTAAGTTGACCGTGAGCTTGACGCGGCTGCCGTCGAGCTCGAGGCGGAGGGTGTCTGCGGAGTCGCGGGAGGTGGTGGCCATGAGGAGGCCATAGGCCCGCTGCGACATGAAGCGCAACGACACGTCCTCCGCCTCTGTGTGCATCACCGACGGCATCACCACCTTCATGTGCATGCTGCCGTCGAAGCTCAAGATGGACGCCTCTGCACACGGAAAACACAAACACAACACAACACGCACGCCGCTTAGTCATCATGGACTGTACACCAGCAGGAATCATTCTCATTAATAAAGCATTTATAGACAATATGTCGATTAGTCAAGTACACCAGCAATTACATGAAATTATTCTCATTAATAAAGCATGTATTAACCCCACACGCCGCTTAGTCATCATGTACACCAGCAGCAATTATTGTCATTAATAAAGCATTTATTAACAGGAGCTATACCAGGTCACATGAAGATACACCAACACGGCTTAAAATAAATTATTTTTATTTAATTTTTATTTTAGAGAGCATGTGTAAGGCATTACAATAGAACTAATATGTTATTAGCATCCGATAAGTCTGTATTAAGTATCAATGATCATTTATTAGCAATTAGCCATCAATTTCTTATATTCCTTGAATAGGTGATTTATTCTTCCTCCCTTTGGATCAAACCAAAGCTCATAGACTTTATCAAGAATAAATGGCCTATCCATTAAGAATAAGAAATTGTTGTATAAAGGCCTAATACCGGTACATAACTAATGATACTTAAAACAGACCCTACTGGGCACTAATACACGCACATATAAGCAATGTATGCTATGGCAATGGCAAATACTTATGTTCCCTAAAATAAAATGCTACGATTAAGCCTTTACAATCATGAATAAGTAGGATGGAAGTCACTGATGGGAACACCAAAACCAGGATGCAGGCTCTATGAACACACACTAACAAGGAAGTAGAGGCTGGTTATCAACATTAATAAGGCATTTATAAACACATACTGGCCCACAGTGCAGGTCTGTTGATGGTGAAGATAAGTAGATAAGACTTGTAACACAATAAAACAGACATGTAGATTGTGGATGTAGTGGACGGCGAGTCTTAAAATACAAGAAGATGGCAGGATGGTTGTTTGATGTGTGTGTGTGCTAACCGTGGCATGGATGATGAAAGCACTTAAAGTATACGCTATTGCCGTGGTTACCACTGAGCTAACAGTACTGCCACACTGCACAGTGCATCTCATTAATGCACACCAGCATGCGCTCACTGCTGCAAATAAAGCTCGCAGCAGGACTAACGCCAGAGTCAAATTAAAGGAGTCTTTCGCCACACATGACACAGTGACTGGAACAGGGTGAAAACACAATAGACATATTTCACAGCACTCTCTCTCTCTCACTCATTCTCTCTCTCTCTCTCTCTCTCTCTCTCTCTCTCTCTCTCTCTCTCTCTCTCTCTCTCTCTCTCTCTCTCTCTCTCTCTCGGTCTCACTCAGTTGCACCCTTACACACACACACACACACACACACACACACACACTTTCTCTCTTTGTATTTCTGTCACACACATACACAGTTCCTTTCATGCTGACTGCCATTAACGTTCCAGGCAGGTAAAGCGGGGGAGTTTTTCAGCTGTGCTAAATGCCAAACGCATTTCCTTCCCAGCACAGCAGCGCATGAAGGCTCATTTACACGCCCAGATGAGGCTGAGATTGTGTCTCTTTATCTGCAGGCATGTGCCCTCTCCACCGACACACACACACACACACAAACACACACACACACACACACACACACACACACACACACACACACACACACACACACACACACACGCAGTGATGAGGCTGAGATTGCACCTCTTTATCTGCAGGCATGCCCCCTCCACAGGCAGCAGGTAGGTATGAGAGAGAGGGATATAGAGAGAAAGAAAGAGAGAAAGTGGGAGTGTGTGTGTGCCATAGAGAGAGGGAGATAGAGAGAGAGAGAAAGTGGGAGTCTGTGTGCCAGAGAGCGGGAGAGAGAAAGTGAGCGTGTGTGTGTGTGTGTGTGTGTGTGTGTGTGAGAGAGAGAGAAAGAGAGAAATAGAGTGACACAGGAGAAGAAGAAAAAGAAGAATAGACAGAAATAAAAAAGAGTGAGAGAGGGCTACATGACAGGAAAAAGAGACACACAGAGAATGTCAGACAGAGGCAGGGAGAGACTTGGGGAAGGTGTGAAGTGTGAGAGAGGGATAGAGAGAAAAAGGGAGGGAAAGAGAGAAAGAAGAAGGGAAAGAGAGAGACACACAGAGGTAGGGATACATATGGGGGAGTCGGTGAGTGTGAAAG
>NC_085013.1:23468836-23471336 GCF_963854185.1 Sardina pilchardus | reverse complement strand
AGAGTGCGAGAGAACGAGAGTGCGGAGTGAGATGGAGTGGGAGAGCCAGGGAGGCAGAGAGACTAAATGATTTAAAGTTGGAGACACTTTGCATAATTATCACTGATTTTGTACAAGAGAAGAGAGCTAAGTTACATAGCGATGAGTTCTGTGCCTTAAAAGAGATTTTATTCAGGGGACAGTTACAGGTTTGATCCGCCAATTAAATAAATCAGAAGGCTTTACTTACAGTATCTAAAAAAAAAGCAGAAAGCAGTTTCATCTTCTTTTACATATTCATTTTTAATCTACAGAGAGGTTGTTGAAACTCAAGGAGAATCTAGGAAATCGTTTTTTTATTTTTTTATTTCTTATTCTTACTGAGCCATCAGAATATGGGGTGTTGGCGTTATGTCATTCTGGACACGGTTGACCGTGCATGACAATGTCAGGATAGACTACAATGTGATGCTGTATGGCCAGAGAGATTTATTGCGTTGTTGGAATCCAAACAAT
Source organism: Sardina pilchardus (assembly GCF_963854185.1). NCBI lineage: Eukaryota > Metazoa > Chordata > Actinopteri > Clupeiformes > Clupeidae > Sardina > Sardina pilchardus. Next base: position 23,470,841 of record NC_085013.1, on the reverse strand, counting down.
GTCACGGAATACACAGGTTCATTCTGGAAGGTTGACTGAACTGTCAACAGACATGGCATCGTGAGACACTGCATTACTCTTACAACGTCCCTATCCAAAAAAACAAACAAATAAAATAAATCTAAAACAAAAATAAAAATAAAAATACAATATCATTTATTTCTGTCTGTGCTCCCTACCCATTTCTTACAAACCTCTAAACTGCACAAAATAATTATTGTAAAAACACATCTGTGAGCCATCATCACAGGGATCTAAGACATTGTTATTACGACGGGAATATTTATGCAATTTCCATATCAAGCACTGCATAAAAAGAGAGAGGGAAGGATGAGAGGAGAAGGAGAGCATGAGGAGGACAGGAGGAGTGGAGGAGAAGAGGAGCCTGCACATCTTGAAAGATTACACTGCGGGCGCAGCTGTTTCAGAAAAGGAAATTGACTCTGATGAAGTCTGAAACGTCAGTTCAATAAATTGGATGTACGGTGAAAGAAGCAGTGCTGTGCTTGTCTTGTCCTTTCCCCATATCCAGCACCGCAAAATATCCCATATACTCCTTATGATATCCTCTCTTGCCCTGAAATAATAATAAAAAAAAGCCTTGCATTTCTCTACATCACCACTAGATGGCGGCAGAACACAGGTAGCTGCTGTTCTGTGAGAAGCACAGGACTGTTCCCCCAATCGGCCCTCCTCATCTCCCAGAGTGCCCTCCATCAGAGGACATTACGGCTCGGAGAAGACGGCGTGACACAGCGGGTCAGAGACTGGTGAGCACTATAAATACGTCCGAGGAGAATGGATTATTCAAAAGCTTTTAATGTTGCTTCGAGTGATTTACAAGAAGGAAAATCCCACGCATCTTTCCTTTTTTTTTCAACGCCCTTCTTAGTCGTCTTCTTCTTCTTCTTCTTCTTCCTCCTCTTCCTCATCCTCCTCTTCTCCCCAGACATATTCATTTCAAAGTGCAAATCACTTCTCGCTCCGCTCGGCGGAACCGCCTCAGTGGGGGAGAGAGAGAGAGAGGGACAGACGGGCGAAGAGGACGCACCTTCAGGGTGCTTCTCAAACTATCACTTGAAATACAGCCGCCATAAATTGTTGGGCCAAATCTCCTTTGCTTAACAATCTCCATAATTTACATGTCGTCTTTTTTTTTCTGAACGGTAGGGTGAGGACACCAGGAGTGCACACACACACACACACACACACACAAACACACACGCACATGCACAAAAACAAACCCACACATACACCTTCATCATCACCGCATGCATCGTCATCCTCATCCTCATGTTTGCGCTGTTAGCCTAGCAACCAAACAAAGCATCACCATGTCTGTTGTGATGAAGTAACTTGCTAGAGCAGATTCATAGCATGATTGATCTCACTAACTGGTCCATTTGAATACTCCAGAGAGCCCAAAGGGAGCTCCTGTGCTGGAGTCTATAAGAGGAGTTCTCAAGGACATCATCCAGTGGTGGAGAGTGTCGTGGTCCACACAGCTGGCCTCTGATGGAACACACACACACACACACACACACACATATCCATAGAGAGCTCCTGTGCTGGAGTCTATAAGAGGAGTTCTCAAGGACACCATCCAGTGGTGGAGGAGAGTGTTGTGGTCCGCGGTGGTGGTGGCAGCCTGTAAGGCAGGTCTGCACACAGACGGAGGTAGAGGATCGGAACCACATGCTTAACTGCACAAAAACACAAATGCACACACACAGCACGCATACACACACATCACACACACACACACACACACACATCACACACACACACACAGCATGCACACACACACACACACACACACACACACACATACACATACACAGCATACACACACACGCTCAGTGCCACATGTTTAACTACAAAGGGGGATTAGAGAGACTGTAATATCCCCGCTGCCAGCCTATGAATATACACATCCACTAGTCTCAGCCACCACAGAGAGGAGGAGCACCACACACACACACACACACACACGCACACACGCACA
>NC_085013.1:23433836-23461336 GCF_963854185.1 Sardina pilchardus | reverse complement strand
CCTGCGGGGAGGTGTGGGGGGGAAATCTCACCGCTCACATGTCAATGGACACCAAACACAAACATACACACAGGGCACACACATACAGACACACACGCAGACATGTGGAAACACACACACATACACACACACACACACACACACACACACACACACACACACACACACACACACACACACACACACACACACACACACACACACACATAGGCACACACGCAGACATGCACAAAAACACACACTCACACATATGAACATACACGCATACAGAGACATACAGACAATCACACTTATCCAATTGGGTTCTGTTTATTGTATGACTACTGTATGTAAAAATGTTAACGCTCATAAGTGCACAGCAGTGCAGGGGTAGCGTGAACATTATAACAGCATACAATCTATTTACAGAGAGAGACGGGGACAACAAAATGGCCTCTAAGAACAAGACAAGTGTGACACATACAGAGGGATATAGATAGGTAGATAGAGAGAGTGAGAGAGAGGGAGAGAGAGAGAGAGAGAGAAAGAGAGAGAGATGCTCTCAGGCTGTCAATAGAGTCTCTTTCTTCCCTCATTTTACACACTCACATGGGAAAACATACAATCTCACGCTTTCGCGTGTTTGTATGCGGCCAATACATCAATTTTCATGTGTGCTTGCAAAACCGCCACCTCTGTCAGAGGCATGCCGCTGTTTCAGAATCTGGGACTGATCTGGCGTATCCACACCGCATCTGAGCCACATCAGGACCAGAAGTGAGCCGGACCCGGACCAGAGGAAGGTTCCAGAGCCAAGCCTCAGTGCCTGGCCTACCTGGGGCGCCACAAATGAGCTATTTGCCACCACATACGTTTCCAGCAGGTAAGGGTAATTGGTTGGCTGATTGCAGCACGCGGCGTGCCACAGGGTGCGGTCGCCGTGGGAACGGCTCCGCTGGAGAGCCGGAACAACAATATCTCCGTTCCGGTGTGTTCCGAACGAAGCAGAGTTCTACTTTTTTTTTTTTCACCCCTAAAGGTGTGACGGATCTTTTCTATGCATTTCATTAACACGCCATCATACACTTCGTGCCATGCTACTCTAAACTTTACAAAAATAAAATGGTGTTTCTTTTTTTCTATTATTATTATTTCTCATCTATATATGTCTTGTAAGTAGACAGTGCCTCAGGCTGAAACTGAGTCTGATTCATGCACATGGTGGTACTGTGTGTGTGTGTGTGTGTGTGTGACTGTAGAGCGTAATAGCCACAGACACATATCAGATCACTGATGCCAACATGACAAGTTCATAAAGGATGAAACAGTCTCAGTCCAACATGATATCTTTCATTTGAAATACAGTCTGTTACATACACTGTTACCTTAGCCCATGGAAGTGGTAAGTGTGTTTCTGAACATCTGTTACATTTAATATCACGGTATTACAACACATTGATCACAAAGTGTGTTCCATTTAAGGATCATTTTGAACTACAATCCTGTCTTGAGAACTAATAAAAACATGTAATCAAACTGTTCGCATTACTAGAGGGACAGGTGATTTGACCTTTAACGTACTGTATGTGCCAGACACCATCAGATTCCCTTATCTGTGCATTTTATAGCGTCGGATAAGATTTATAGATACGGCGATGGTATCATCCTTGTAATTTCAGCCCTTTTGCTTGGGTTTGCACTGACCTCGTCTCTGACCCCACGAGATCGCACCCAAGAATAGCTTAGTGTGGTGTTGGGTGGCCTGATTTACCGTTGTCTCCAAACTCCAGGGAAAAGTGGGGAGGTGGGGGTATCGACCGACCAGTACCCACATGTTTCTATTCACCAGCTTCAAATTTACAGTTCCAGACTGCAGATATGATCTCCAATAGCGGACTTAAATAACACTTTGCTAAGGTGGATCCTGCAATCAAGCGAGCGACGGGGAAGATTCTCCTTAAGCTGACAGCGGAGATAACCTCAACACCAGCGGGGTGAAATACTGCGCAGCATTGGCAAACAAAAACGCCACTGCAGCAGAAACAGACACGGACTAGCTAACCCCTGCACATGTACAACACACTAGCGGCGCCCATATTATACCGTATAAATATATATATAATAGCCCTTTTTTATACTAACTGACTTTACTTTAGTACACATATTATATTACCATATCATTAGTGCACCAATGTCCAGCCAGCACTATAGAAATGACAGTAAAGTATCTATCTATCTATCTATCTATCTATCTATCTATCAATCACTCCTCATGTAGGGGCATATTGTCAGCAACCCTAGACCTCAACCTGTGACAACAAATATACTTTGCACCATTTGCGACAACATGTTTTACAAAATCTGATTACAAAGGCCACAGCAAATGAAACCCAACTCCAGAGAGCTCCTGTGCGCTTGAGATGCGGAGGGGGCCGGAGCCCTGGCAGGCGGCGGAGGGAGGGCGGATCTGAGAGAGCGAGCGAGCGAGCGAGCGCTCCGAGAGATCTGAGGAAAGCAGGCCAGCGCCCTGACAGAGCTGCGCTGCGTTGTGCCGCGCTGTGTTGTGCCGCGCTGCGTTGTGCTATGCTAAGTTGTGCCGCGCTGCGTTGTGCCACGCTGCGTTGTGCTACGCTAAGTTGTGCTGCGCTGCGTTGTGCTATGCTAAGTTGTGCTGCGCTGCGTTGTGCCACGCTGCGTTGTGCTGTGCTAAGTTGTGCTGCGCTGCGTTGTGCCACGCTGCGTTGTGCTATGCTAATTTGTGCTGCGCTGTGTAGCGTAGCGCTGTGTCTCCCCAGGGAGAGGCTGTCAGGGGCCACACAGCGCCGCAGCTAATGGCTCTGGACGATCCCCAGCAGAGAGGAGCAAGGAGGTGGTGACCCAGGGCCGGGTCAGACAGAGCCTGGGCGCGACAGCGCTTCTGGCTGGGGTTGGGTGTCTGTGTTTGTGTGTGTGTGTGTGTGTGTGTGTGTGTGTGTGTGTGTGTGTGTGTATGTGTGTGTGTGTGTGTGTGTGTGTGTGTGTGTGTGTGTGTGTGTGTGTGTGTGTGTGTGTGGTGTGAGTGTGTGTGTGTGTGTGTGTGTGTGTGTGTTTGACTGGAGCTGTAGAGCGGGAGGCCAGGTTGGGTGAATCTAGGACACTGAACACCTGGCAGATGCTAACCGCGGCTGGACCCTGAGCACATAACAGCCTTTAAAATGTGACTCTGACACATGATACACACACATCAGTGCTCATTACAAGCTATACACTCCATGGAGTCAACCTTTAGAACTGTGACAGGTAAACAGCTGTATATAATTCATATAATATCTGAAAAAACATGTGCTGTATGCTCTACATTACACGGTTATCTAGCATTTCTTTCACATCTTTTTTTTTATCCATCTGTGTTGCACCTTCATTGCCATGCAGTGATGCTGTCTACCGCAGAGAGGTTGTCGAGTCGCTTTAAGACAGGTGGTGGTGAGTGGCCCTGCTGTCCGCCTCGGTGAAACTGAACTGCCAGCAGGTACACAAGGTACACCAGGTGAGCCCAGAGAGAGGCTAAAGCAGGACACGCAGAACTGCAGCTTACTGGCCCACAATGCACCACACACAAGTGGACAATGACTGTCAATTATCTCTCTCTCTTTCTCTCTCTCTCTCACACACACACACACACACATACACTAAATGCTTACAATAATTGACTCACATGCACAAATATGCACACACACACACACACACACACACACACACACACACACACTCACACATGTGAGGTGTAGACTAATCTTAAGATTGCATTATGTACAGTTTGCTATCCCAGATATGAAATTGAATTATTCAATACAATATGCTACAACTGAGATGTACAGGTAGCTGAACTATAAAGCTACATCTCATGTGTGGTGTTCAAGTTTTAGCCCAAAAATCTGTACTGTTGGTGCTGCAAAGACTGCATGGTGCTGTCGTCATGTTGGGCATTGTGCTCGAACATTAAGCTGAAATTTAAGCTTACGTTACAGTATGTTGTTTACGAGGCGCTAAAGCTGAAAATTATTCCTGCGCTGTGGAGAGGGCTATCGCTAGCGGTCGTGACAGGTAGCTGAGTGACAGTCGGGAGGAGGAGGCATGCTTGTGCCTCGTGGCGGCTCCTCGGACGTGATTGACAAAGCGTCTACTGCGAATGAGGCAAGGAGAGTTTTGGGGCGCGGCGCGGTATGGAACCGTGAGATACAGCCACGGCACGGCGAGGAGTGGAGCGGAGCGAGTGTGGGGAGACCGTCCATCGGTCAGGGCTCTCCCTCCGTCCGAGCACTAACAGTAAGCATAATGTGGAATGAGGCTCCGCACTACATGCCAGAACTGATGACCACACCTGACACTCACCAACGAGACAGGACAGGAGGAAGAGACGACAAGGAGAAGCAAGAAATGGAAGGAGAGGGTTTTTTTCTCTCTCTCTCTCTCTCTCTCTCTCTCTCTCTCTCTCTCTCTCTATCAGACAAGAATTCTATATTCTGTTATCTAACATTGCCCAGGCTGACAAAGCCAGACTACATTGTACAGTGTGTCAGAACTCCAGAATAGGAACAAAGACAAAAATGCGGCAGATTTGAGGATATTTTAGACGGTTGTATTACGTGTAAAACATATGAAATATAAAATTGAATGAGGCTAAATTCCATAGAATTTTCAGATATGATCCTTCACCAGTTGTGCAGGCAAAAGGCTCCTGCTACAAACATAATATTGCAGTGTATGCTTAAGATGCCTATTAAATGTGAAAGACATCAAGCTAATAGCAAACGAACAACGCGTAGCATTTCAAATCACACACATTAGCCGTATGTGCATTTGAGTAAACATCAGGACATAATGTTCCCTCCACAGCTGAGTTCTGTCTAGACGACCTGAGCAGCGCGACGCGGCGTGGTGTGTAGCGTGCGGTGGGGGGGAAAGCCCTTCGAGATAATTACGCTGGCAGACAAGAGAGTGCTTCTGAAACAGACTCTTAACGGGACTCAAGCAGGGATAAATGTTGTCAATCAGCAAACCTCTCTCCCCGCAAAATCTATCGGACTTTCTCGGGGCCTTTTCACGCTCACCTGCAATATGCCGTCGTGTTTTCCTCTTGTCTTTTTTGAGGTGGAGTGGCTCAAGAAGCGCAGCAGCGTTCACCTTAATCTCTAAAAGGCAGAAGACGCTCTGCCATTTTCAGAGTGCCTTTCTGAAAGGAGACTCTAATAGCCCTCTTGTGCTTTTCCTTACAAATATGATAAACAAAAAAGCGCTTGGGAAAAATAGCTTTTGTCTTTTTACATGGTACGGTATGTGCAGAGGCAAAACAACAGTGACTTAACACATGTGCAGCAACATGAAAAGCAGGTCAGTGCACCTTGTGCCCAGTGACTGGTGACTACAGTATCGACTAGTGATTTCAATAGTTGTTGTCTAGTCAACACACACACACACATACAGTTACACACACACACACAGACACACACACATACACAAAAACCCCTACACACACACACACACACATGCACACTCTTGCATAGTACACACATACACAAACAACCACCTACACCTACACACACACACACACACACACACACACACACACAAAAAAACACACACACACACACATATAGATGGTGCATCTTTTTTAAGCAGACTTCCTTCTATCCAAATGAGCTAGATCATTAGTGTGTGACATGTATGAGAGTGAAGTGATCGTCCAGAGAGCACACTCTTGCACACACACAGACACACAGACACAGACACAGACACAGACACAGACACACACACACACACACACACACACACACACACACACACACACACACACACACACACACACACACACACACACACACACACACACACACACACACATGTATGACAGCATGAGAGTGAGGTGAGCGTCCAGAGAGCTCTCTGGAGAGACGGAGCAGAGTGACCCGGACTCGGACGGGACTGAACTCACCCCTCTCGCAGGTGCGCGCCCAGTAGCCAGTGCCGGTGCAGTCGCAGATGAAGCGGTTCCATCCCTCCTTGCACACGCCCTTGTTCTTGCACGGGTAGCTCTCGCACTGCTTGCCCGAGAGCCGGTTGCACGAGGGCTTGATGCCGGCGCCGTTCTGCGCCTCGGCGATCTGCCGGATGTCCTTGCTGCGGCCGTCGATGAACAGGTCGCGGATGCAGCCCACGTAGCCGTAGTTGAGCATGGCCGTCCACAGCTCCGTGGGCAGGATGAGGCCGGCGCGGCTCTCCGGGAGTCCGCCCAGGTACATCTCGCCCTCCAGGTCCAGGATCTCGCTCTCGCCGCTGGCAGTGAAGGGGGTGCGGCGGCTGTTCACCGATATGGTGCCTAGCCCCGAAAACCAATGAGAACAACATACGAGAAATGATTACATTTTAAAATTATTATTACATTATATTATTATATAAACATTTCTGATGGTTTAAACCTGTGTTTCATCAAAACCTTATCAACAAATAATGTCCTAAAAGAATCAGCAACAGAGTCAAATATGCAATGACTTTGACTATACAGTGGAAACTTCAAAAGGATATAACAGTATCGCCATATCTAGCCTGTTAATCAAATTAATGTATTAAAAAGTTAGGTTAGCCAGCGAAGGTTCAGTACGTAGACTCGCCAGCTTGCCTACCAGTTGCCTACCAGTCGGCGATGGAACATAGAATCACGTGACCCAAAACGTCACAAGCAAAACCTTAATACTGTTATATCCTTTTGAAGTTTCCATGGAGATTAGATCTGAATGAAGTCAGATGTTTAATCATCGACGGTCTACGGCTGAGGACAGACAAGCCCAGCAGAACTCGGACTGGATATTGATCAGTCGGGGGGGGCGACGGCTACATCCCACAGAGCGTGATTACGTGACGAGTTTACAATCCTGAGCATGAGGCCACGGTCCAGACGGCTCATTCAGTCGGGACGTGACAACGGGAAGAGAGTGTGTGTGTGTGTGTGTGTGTGTGTGTGTGGGGGGGGGGGGGTTGTTCTCTGGCGTGAAGCTCTGTTTGATCGGTCCAGTGATTTATGGGAGTGTCAGGGCCAGCGAAGGGTTTGTGACGGCTAGTGGAGGGTTGTGGGGCTCCAGAGGCCTTTTGGCAACCCGGCGCCCCCTTTAAAAAGCATCAGTGTTCGGAGGGAGGACTGAGTTAATGCTTCCTCGCGGAGAGGAGCTCTCAACTCTCACACTCCAGAGAGGAGGGGAGATAAGACACAGATAGACAGGGGGAGACAGAAAGATTTAAAGAGCAAGCAAGAAGAAGAGATTGGGCTGTGTGTGTGTGTGTGTGTGTGTGTGTGTGTGTGTGGGTTGGGGGGGGGTGTACATGTTAAAATGTACTTGTGGGTTGTGTCTGTCTTTCTGTGCATCTATGTGTGTACAGTGCATATGTGTGTGTGTGTGTGTGTGTGTGTGTGTGTGTGTGTATATACACAGTGTGTGTGTGTGTGTGTACTACGTATGTGTGTGTGTGTGTGTGTGTGTGAGAGAGAGAGAGAGAGAAAGAGAGAGAGAGAAAGAGAGAGAGAGAGAACACTGTCTACTGTGTATCTTAACCTGCATGTCTACAGACAGCCCAGAGCCTCTGTGGATTACACTGAGAGTTTACACCCTGATATACTGCTTACAGCTCCCAGGTCCCGGGTCTGCTGCGGTGGCCTCAACACACACACACACACACACACACACACACACACACACACACACACACACACACGCACTCACACACACACACACACACAAATGTCAAGCAGCAACCCTGGGAAGCTGCCCTGGGATCAGAGATCAATAGGAATAATCTGGCTAGAAATGACACCGCTCTGTCACCTCCACACTGTTGTCTACAGGTCTGCATTATTAATGGCCCCGAGGGGCCCCAAGTGAAGGCGGCCGATATGAAGTGATACAGAGTGCGAGTGGATCAATTCGGCAAAGTACAGGAACTCAAGGGCGATGGCGGAATCACAAACAACACAAGGGGAAATTAGTTTACATGAATGAGACGTGTGCTTATATTTGGATTGAAAATAGGTGTGTGTGTGTTCTGAACAAGTATAAGAAATGCATATCAGCAGTGTCAGCATATCAACAGTGTCGGCATTGGCAGGAAAATAACGCAGAGTAAAAACAACAAACACTGATGTTTGCCAGTGTGTTTTACGTCGAGAGTGTGTGTGTGTGTGTGCGCACACGCACGTGTGAATACCGACATTTAGAAATAGACTGGGCATGCAGGAGTTAAAAGGAAGTTTTGTGTTGTTTATTTTTACTGTCTACTGGCCAAAAGTGTGCTGGGTGAAGACATTTTGGGCGAAACTGTCAAATGCTGATGTTTTATCTCAGGCTTGCAGCTCCCCCAGTTTTACAGAACTCGATTTGCATACCTATCTGATTCTTTTACATAATAAAAATGTCCACAGCATTTAAAGCCATGACAGCTTTTAACAACATAATTTATTAATGAGGTCATTCTAATTTCACCTCAGTGGAGAAGAGATAAAAAGTGTGGGTGGGCTAAAATTCTCCAAATAATACCAAAAGTTGATTAATTTTGTAAAATAAGTTTACTATGTGGGCTAAATGTTAGACGTAGTAATTATTCAAAGGTGATATGAAATGGGTGGACAACTCCAAATGCAGGATGTTTCAAATCCCTTTCATGCAGAAACTGTCCCAACACGCCCATTTGGCTATGTATACAGTATATGTCACTTTACAAATACACTGACTCATAAAAGGGAGAATGCCGCCCAGAAACAACTGGTGCTGGTTTACATAACTGTTGTGCTGTGCAGAGACAATGATCTATTTCACTGGACAACCCTTAGGTGTCATTCTCCAATGTGCAAGGCCGCTTGATGAACACCGCATGCCAAAATTTAAGCAAGCTAATGGAGTTAGCATCATCACCCAGTCAATTCAAAACTGATGACAAGGGTTATATATAGACAAGGGTTTTAAGTCGTTGACTGTTTAATGAATTATTGGATTGTTTTTTATTTTTGCATGTCACTTTGGACAAAGGCATCTGCCAAATAGCCATAACCGTAACCGTAACCGTAACCGTAACCATATACCAATACCGATTCTTATATCGTGTTTGGTTAACATATCGGACAAGACAATATCACTGACCGGCTCGTCCGTCTCGCTGGATGTCCACGTGGTACCAGGTCCCGTCGTTGACCTTGTTCGCCGTGGCCTTCACCTTGATGGTCCCGGAGCCCATGTCCAGCAGCAGGTACAGGCTGCCGTCCAGCAGCTCCACGGCGAAGAAGTCCACCTTGGTGTTCTTCTGGCTGCGCACGTCCTTGCGCTCCTGCGGCTTGCCGTGCGTGAAGAGGATCAGGCCGTTGGGCTCGGTGGTGCGGAAGTCGAAGGAGATGGAGCCCATGCGCTTGGTGTTCCACTTGGGCAGGCTGATGTAGGCCTCGGGCGTCTCGAACGAGATGGGGTCCAGGGTGGCCACGTTCTCACACTTGAAGTTGGCGTCGCCCTGGATCTTCATCTTGGGGTCGGCAATCCGAGCCAGACGGGAGAGCTCCAGCCGGATGTCGTTGTTTTTGTAGACAACCTGTGTAGCAGAAAACAGTCGTATTATTCATTACCACTCGTGTAATACAAAGCATTGGGTAACTGTTTGCCTGACCTTCTAAACTGTAAGATAAGCATAATACTCTATTCATATTCAGCTGGTTGTGCTATATTTTTGGAAGTGTCCTTAATTGGCGCAGTGTGTACATTTTGCATAACTCGATGGTCGTACAGAAAGATCCTGGATTCAAACACGAAAGACAATGTGCATCTAGTCCAAAGGTTACAATTGCACTTACTGTACGTAATTCCTATAGGACATACACATTGAATGAATTGCGGAGCAAAGGCAAACATGTTATGTCTCTGATAAAGGGAGACTAATGTACAGTAGGGATACTTTATTGGTATCTAGTGGCTTCAAACCAAATAGTGCGGACATGGATTTCAGAAGTATGGACTAAGAATGACTTGCGGTTTGCTTGTGGTGGCTCCACTGTAATGCAGAACCACAAATTCAATACTGTATAGTGTCTGTCTCCCTTTGCACTCAATAAACCCACAGACACAGTTTATTCTATATAGCCATTTACTGTATGCCTCCATTTATGTCACTGAGGACACAAACAACGTCACATACAGGTGCTGGTGTTGGTGCTGAAGTGTTTCAGTGTTTCAGAGCAACCGTCATGGCTGCTGAAGTGTTTCAGTGTTTCAGAGCAACCGTCATGGCTGCTTCAGGGGCAACACAATAGGCATCTGGGCTCCTACTCAGTGGACATTGGTGACATTCATGTGCCTGGTGGTCCAGAGCTGTGGTCAGTCACGACCGGACAAAAGGCAAGAGAAATGTGGCCATTAGGACAGGGGCGCCGCTGCTCAGGCAGACCAGACTGCTCTTCAGCTCATTACTGAGTCTGACGTCATGTGTCTCACCCATCCGCCCGCCCGCCCGCCTGCCCGCTGCCCGCCGCCGGACAAGGCACGCTGCCCGCTCACACACGCGCGGCCCCGAGAGCCTGTGGCGCAGCGCTAAGATGAAGATGAAACGCACACGGCCAAAAATAAACATTCATCAACGTACTGTTTAGTGAGACTAAAAAGGCCAATCTCTCTCTCTCTCTCTCTCTCTCTCTCTCTCTCTCTGTTTCTCTCTCTCTTTCTCTGTCGGTGTGTGTTGTGTTGTGTGTGTGTGTGCACATGTGTACGTGTATCATGTGTGTGTCTGTGCGTGTATTAAAGAGCAAGAGAGAGAGAGAGAGAGAGAGAGAGAGAGAGAATGTGTGTACAGTTATTATAGAAAACTGAAATTTATGCTGGCAAATGGTTGGAAGCCAAAGCCAAACTAATGTGCTTCAGATGTATGTGTAGTGGCTCGGTATTGTGGCTGCTGTGGTGGCTATTGTTGTGGCTGTTTGGAGACACAGCTGTCAACAGAGAGATTTTCCCGCTCTGAGATTACTGATAATCCTGGAAGACTTGACAGTAAATCAACACGTGTTGCAGGTGCCCAGGGGAAGACTGCTGGACTGGGAGATTGCCTTGTCCCTTCTCCTGTGGAGCCCTGCGTCGTGAAACAGACTTTCTTTTTTCTCTCTCTCTCTCTCTCTCTCTCTCTCTCTCTCTCTCTCTCTCTCTCTCTCTCTCTCTTTCTTTTTTCTCTCTCCACAGGCTTTATCGCTGAGATCATAAATACCAGCCTCCCCCCGTGGAGAACTGAGGCTAAAACAAAAAGGCGTGAGCATGACAAGGAGCCAACAACGAGTTTGTCATTCCCACAAATGACAAACACGCGAGCCACGGCAATTGGAGCGCTGGGGGGGATGCTAGATGCTATTTATTCACCTAACTGCTTTCTAACTGGTTTAATTGCGACTAAGTCCACTAAGGTTCACAGTCCTTACAAAGACAATATATCACCGGGTGACTTTGACAAACACGTTTGTCTCTCTGTTTACAGAGATCATTAAAGGTGCAGTCAGCAATTGTTTATGTTTACATTTCTTAGCCGCACTTTTGTCCAAAACAACATACTATATTTCAATCAAGGACCGAACAGCACACACTAGAGAGGTAGCTTGCCCTTCCCTACAATATTCCCAGAGAAATGCTTTTGTCTAGGGGGGGACATGCCGCCACCACTGTGAACTCACAGGATGGACAGCTAGCAGAAAGGTTCGCTGAATGAGACAAAAAAAAATTATGGGCTTGGAATTGCGTCCGATCGCTGACTGCTCCTTCAAGATAGCTCTGGCTTAATTCAGAAGATTTGACCAAAGTCTACATACATTATGTATATTATGACCTTGTTAGTGTAAGCCCACCTTATGTAGTTTTGATAGTGGATGTCTGCCATTAAAACTAAAAGGCAAAATGCAAAAAAAGGCAAACATTCATGATTCAAAACTCCTGTTGTCTGCATATGGCAGCGTGTGTTGAATGATAATGCTCCCCCTAAAATATATCTATCTACTTTCCCTTCATCAAGTCATTTTGCAAGATCATTATCATATTTATATATGACTGTGCGTGCACTCAAAACTTTTTAACAGAATTTGCTTCCTTGAAAAGGAAAGCTATTAATCATCAGAGTGTGCTTTTAGTTTTAACTTGAGAAATTACTCAAAATATTAAATATATGTAAATATAACTAATATATACTTTTACTTTCTGAAAAAAAAGATGTCCGGCTCTGGGTAGGATCACGATGTTAGTTGTTTTCTTAACTGGTCTTATGGCGTTGAATATTGACATCAAGGGGCATACTGTAGATATCAATTCTTCCATTGACGTCCTCTGACAAACACCAAACAGCACAACAATTGCGCTGGAAGTAAGTCAGAGAGGAAATAGATCACAGGAAGTGTTTTTCTGCTGTTCATCAGAGTGCCGGAGACATATGCTATCCAGCAATGACCCAGTGAGTCAACACGTCTGACGAGAGAAAATAACGTAGCTGTCAGCCGCCGCAGCCTCGCTAGACATCTGCCGGTTGTCACCAGAGGCAACAGAGTGACCTTGAGGAATTTACAAGGCTGGAAATCACCAGCCGCTGATTAGACAATGATGGCTATTATTTGTTATATCATGGCTGTCTTTTTCTCTGCCTCAGACGCTGACCTGATGCATTTTTCATCATCCAAATCAGCTTTCCTCCCCCTCGCTCACAATCTCGACACGTCACCGGCGAGTCGGGCGAAAGGAACGACTGCCACTGCTCCCCGGCGCAAATTGATACTTTGCAATTTCGCTCATTTGATGCTTTGTCATTTGGAGTGTTGGACTGTCGTGTAAAATGTCAGACTGTGAGACTCATTTGATGAGACAGGCAGGCAGCTCGTGGAGACGGCTGAGGCCTAATGGCCGTCTGCGGAGCAGGCTAAAACAACATTGTTTTCGCATTAGCATTAGCGAGTCAGCAAGCAGCAAATGCTATCACGGAAACATATTAATGTAAATAGCCGTGCGCTCTCTCTCGCATTCCTGATGCATTTGAAATAACCTACGAGGATAACTTCAAACATTTATCATTGTTTACGATTAGCATTTCATTTGGATTTCAACATTACCACAATACAGCCAGTTGACAAAATGGAATAAAACAGGATGATCAATCAATCCCAGATGCATACACTGAGACAGCCTCCCCATCCCCTGTGATAGCAGAAAATGATCAACAGCATCCAGCCTGGATCTGAACCGGATCCGGGGCAGATGCGGGCCACATCTGTCCCGGATCCGTTCTGAAATCCGCCCCTATCTGAGCACTGAGGCTGTTCCCGGTTCTGAAACGCCAGTGGCCCATGAAATGGATTCCTGTGTGCGCGTGTGCCACTGTGCGGATTCACTCCACACACACACACACACAGACACACACACAGACACACACACACACACACACACATACACACACACAGACAGGGCCCAAATCACTCGCATACGAGGCTGGAGGAGAATTTCATCAGACTGTTATCTGCCCGCACAGACCCGGTCTGAAATAAATACCACAGTCGGAGAGACGGAGAGAGGGAAAAAAAGAGTACGAGCGAAAGGAAGAAAGAAAGAAAGAAAGAAAGAAAGGGAGATGGAGGGTGAACGAGCAGGAGAGAGGGAGACAGATGGCGAGAACGAGAGAGAGAGGGAAAAGAATTTTCCACATAAGGCTTGTCTGTGAGCAAGTATTTCATTCCTCAGGCCATTTAAGTGACATCTCTCCACAATCACACAGGTCCCGTAAAAGCCATCCTTAACACTCCTCCTTAACATGCAGGGCCTTAACCTCTTCCATCCTTAACACTCCTCCTTAACATGCAGGGCCTTAACCTCTTCCTCTCCAGGCCTCCCGCTCAACAGCCACGGGAAAGAGCAGCGGAGCATTAGACTGAGCCGAGAGCTCATGAAAAGCCCCCACAGAACCGCACACACACACACACACACACACACACACACACACACACACACACACACACACACAATCTCCATATTCCTGCATCTGACTACACCCAGAGTGCTTCTTTCTTCTGCGTACAGTACATGCTAAGGTGACTCGATGGAGGTGTTGTCTTTCTAAGAGTGACCACTCACGCTCTCTCTCTCTCTCTCTCTCTCTCTCTCTCTCTCTCTCTCTCTCTCTCTCTCTCTCTCTCTTTCTTTCTCTCTCTCTCTCTCTCTCCTACCCACACTTGTGGGTCCTCCCACGCGCCCGCCGGGCCCCCACGCAGCCTTCACGGGGCACAGAGCGCCGCGCCACACCACCCAACGCCACGCCGCGCCAACCCCGCCATCCTCGCCTCGGCTCCCGGGTCGGCAGCACAGAGGGGCGTGGTGGAGCTCTCTGCCGGATGACACCCTCTATTCATCATCCACAGCTCTCTGCTCCGCCCATAAATCTCCTGCCCACGGACGCCCACCCACCACTTAGAGGCCGGCGCTGCCCCAGCGGCTGCAGGGCTGGCAGGGCTGGCCGGGAGACAGGGCCGAGATTGGGACAGATTACCCCGGCGGCCGGGGGAAGTGGGCAGTGCCAGGTCACGCTGGCCATCAAAGCCAGAATTTAATGAGAGGAGGAGAAGACAGTGTGGCAGTGAGCACAGCAGCACAGGACTCTAAAGACGTATACTCTACACAGCACTCTAAAGACGTACAGTATACTCTACACAGCACTCTAAAGACATACAGTATACTCTACACAGCACTCTAAAGACGTACAGTATACTCTACACAGCACTCTAAAGACGTACAGTATACTCTACACAGCACTCTAAAGACGTACAGTATACTCTACACAGCACTCTAAAGACATGCAGTATACTCTACACAGCACTCTAAAGACGTACACTCTACACAGCACTCTAAAGACATGCAGTATACTCTACACAGCACTCTAAAGACGTACACTCTACACAGCACTCTAAAGACGTACACTCTACACAGCACTCTAAAGACGTACACTCTACACAGCACTCTAAACACGTACACTCTACACAGCACTCTAAAGACATGCAGTATACTCTACACAGCACTCTAAACACGTACACTCTACACAGCACTCTAAAGACGTACTGTACACTCTACACAGCACTCTAAAGATGTATACTCTACACAGCACTCTAAAGACGTACACTCTACACAGCACTCTAAACACGTACACTCTACACAGCACTCTAAACACGTACACTCTACACAGCACTCTAAACACGTACTGTACACTCTACACAGTACTCTAAACACTCGACATACAGTATACTCTACACAGCTCTACACAGCACTCCAAGTGCGTACTCACACTGGGCACGTTTTACCTGTAGAGTACGGTTCAGTCCCATCCTTGGTCCGCACTCACATTTTTATCAAACTGTACCCAGGCACAGTAGAGCTGCTGTGCTCTCAAATCTTTGCATGGGTGCGATCATCAGCCAAACTGTACCGTGCCTGAGTGCACCCCCTCAAGCGGACCTGGGCATGGACTGTACCATGCCTGGGTACGGTACAGAGCGATCACACGGGTCAAACCAACCAGACTTAGGGGTTGAAACGTTCTCGGGTACGGTACAGATGGCATAGCGTGAGTACACCCTAAAGACATATATTCTACAGCCCCCTAAAGATATACTTCACCGCATTCTAAAGTAAAGATATACCCTACATTATATGTGGGGGAGGTTTGACAGACAGGACTTTCTTGTTTATGATTACAGTAAGCTACGTTCTATGTCATATGCGGAAGAGGGTCAGAAACATTGACATGTCTGTCTCCTCAGATCCTGTATAACTTCTACTGCTGCAGCGTCGAGAGCATCTTGACAAACTGCATTTATAGCACCACGGCTGACAGGAAAGCCCTGTGGTTAAAACGAGTGGTCAAAACGAGTGATAAAAACGGCTCAGCGCATCACTATGGTCCTGCTCTCTGCCACCACTGACCCTCAACATACTGAGGGGCAACACCATCAAGGACCCTACACATCCCAATCATGGACTGGTCCCCCTCCTTCCATCAGGGAGACATTACAGCCTTATGTCTCACTCAGAAATCGTTTTCACCCCAACACCATAACCTTGCTGAAGACTCAGCCCTAGCATGAGCCCAACTAGCATGTCTCCTCCTCTATAGCCATGGAGCACTTTACTCCCGTTAACACCACCCCAGCAAACTGCTCCAGCTGTTCCAGAGTCTGGACTATCTCTCTCTTTCCCTTTCTCTCTCTCTCTCTCTCCTCCTCTTCCCTCTCTCTCTCTCTCCCTTTCACTCTCTCTCTCTCTCCTTCCCTTCCCCTCGCTCTCTCTCTCTCTCCACCTCAGTTCAACCCTGCTCACAGCTGCGCCCAGCAGTAGACAGAAGAAATGGACCGGTCCATAGAGAGGAACGCAGGGAGAGGGGGGCGGTTCTGGAAAAGCAGGGGGGTCGAGAGCGGGACCTCGGAGTGCTGTCAGAACACGGTGACAAATGACACCCCGGCGTTCACGCACGACAGAAAACAAATTGCAGAGGCCCCAGCGCCGGGGCGGGGGGGGGATGGGGTTGGAGGAGGTCCGTGTCCGGCCCGGTCAGATCGGCTCCTAGACGCTCAAGGGGCCACCGTCTGCAGTAATTAGAGGGAGTGGACCCCACTTAGCCACGCGCACAGCCAAACGCTGATTAATGTGTCCCACGCAGAGAGCTGAGCAGGAAAGATGAGGCCACTCTCTCTCTCTCTCTCTCTCTTTCTCGCTCTCTCTGTCTCTGGTGAAAAAAACAACAACTGAATTTCGGCCACAATTTAGACAATTTAGTGTTTTGGGAACGGAGTTTGTAGCAGGCGCGACCATTACAGGATGCAGGCAAGCACACAGAGACGCAGAACGGATCTAATAAAATAGATTCCCTTTAAGTACTCTCGACGAGATGATGGCACTAAAGTGGCATTGCTGTGCATCAGGCCAGAGATATCAGAGGACTGAACGGGGTCAGACTGGGACGGATTCTACTGCCATTTCTTCACTCATGTTTCTAACACAGTGTTTGCTCTGCATGCTGCTGGTAAGAAACCTATCATCAGCCTTTTGTGCTTGTGAAAAACCTAATAAATTACAAAATGTGTAACTGTATCACTGATTATCTAAAATATCCCAACAGATGGGGAAGTTTGAAAACGGCCATCATTCAAAAGTCCAAAATGAGTATCGCATTACATATCAGAGGAACCTACAAAGCTCAGGCCTCAAAGAGAATGGGGAGAGGTGTGTAGCACCGCATTATGTAATAACACCGCATTATGTAATAATGTAATAAATGTGCACGCCATTATGTAATAATTGCCGCATTCTGTAATAATCTGCCGCATTATGTAATAAACTTCTTGAACGCAATATGTAATACATTTTGCTGCATTATGTAATAAGTTATTACATATTGCGGTTGTTACTACATAATGCGGGTGCTGGGTTTTTTTTTTTTTGCCAAATGTAACAATTGGTGCATTATGTAATAACCAACCGAAATTGACATTTTCATTGAATAAAAACAGCTAAATAATGTGTATTTTACTCAAAATTAATGCTTACAAATAAGTATTAATTTAACGATGCAATTAAGTATTTAAGCAACTAAATGGTTATGGTTATGGTTATGGTTATGGTTATTTAGCAGACGCCTTTGTCCAAAGCGACATACAAATAAATAACAGTACAAATTAAATCAACAGTGAACAATTACAATAGGGAGAATAGTAATATTATCAGTAAAACAATAATTTTAAGCACTAACCTAATGAGAAATAAAAACAGTGAAATGAGAATAGCAATCAAATAAGTCACTCAGTTAATTATATATAATAATAATAACTAAAGCATGGTATGGCTAAATTTAAGGACAATAGCAAAATAAATGTCAAATTCTATCAATGGACAAATTATAACAAAACAATACTATTATACAAACCATAACACATCACAAAGTCAAAGGACTAAGTGCATGAAAAATGAAAAACAATTCAGCTGCAACATACAGCCTAACACACTGATCACACAATGGAACTGCAGAATAATAAGTGAATTTTAACAATGTTCTTTACCTACAGTAAAACAGGCCATGACTCACATTTCACACACATATAGCCAAACTATCAGTATATAGAGGGAACTGCCTATCAGAATTCCATTTGATTTATGCTGTTCAGGCACAGCCTAAGCCACTACTTGATATTGCTCCTCCTGCAAGGTACTGATTGGGACTCATGGTGTCTATTACTGGCTAGGCAAGGCCTACTAGTGTATGGCAATGTTTAAACATAAGTTATTAGGGCCCAAGCACTGAGGTGCGGCCGCTGAAGCGGCTGCACCGTAGGTGCAAGGCCTCATTGTTTTTGCTCAGATTAAATATCTTCAGGGCCACGTTTTGCTTTTTTTTCACCAACTTGGCATGCTCTGAAACTTTTGAAATTTGGCAGCTATGTGTGGAATTGGTAACACTACTAAGTGACAGAGCTCTGGCCAAGGATGTGGCTCAGGGACTCTATAGCGCCACCTAATGTGTTGTCTGTTGTGGTAGACACATACATTCACGGAAATGGCCCAGATTTGGTGGATATGTGTGCTCTATTAAATTCAATTTTACGTTTAAACTTAATAGTGAATCTTTGAAGAAGAATTTGAGTTATGATTATGATTTTTGCACATCACATATTTTGAAACACTCTCCTAGACGGTTTATCGAAATCATGTCATATAAGCTCTAAAATGATCTTGAGCTGTTTCTCAAGAGGACTTGCGACCAGATTTTTTAATTTTCGAAGTATATTGAAATGGCGAAATTTAGAATTATGGCGTCTTATTATAGGGTGACCAGATTTGAGTTTGCCAAAAAGAGGACACTTCAGTGGGGGGGGGGGGGGGGGGGGGGGATTATGCACCTATGAACACGTGCATTCATACAATTGTGTAGCCTACATGGTGATATATGATAATGAGCTTTATTGGCCCAACACTAGCAGAAAAACACTGCCTCAAAAGGCTATTTTGTAGTTGAAAGTTTTAAATGTGCAAAAAAAAACTATACATTTGTAGACTATAGGCTACAATGTAAAGTATAGTCACAACAATGGTAAAACAAAAATAATAAAAAAAATAAAACCTAATTGCACAAAATGAGACATTTTTAATGTTGAAAAGTTGTCCAATGGCTGATACTTTTCAGTCCTCCTAAACTGCCTGCTTTGCATTGATCTCGACCGAGACGAAAACATGGAAATTACGTCAGTGAACTTGCACTTGCGTTTCGGCATGGCTGAAGACGCCGGATAGTTTTGCGCGTTGCAGTGGTAAACAAGGAAGTGTGCGCTGATGAGGTGAATAACCAATTAAATGTTTAGGCTGAGAATATCGACCAATGACGGTAGCTCTAAGGTCAGGCTCTACACTTCAACTCAATGCAAAGCGAACTGTAGGGGGAGGGCGTGATTAGCCTACTATGTGAATGAAAGAGAGAGCAATGCAAATTCGGTGAAAACACGTTAGGCTAGAATAACAAAATATTTATCCCGGACGATTCTGAAATTTCGCCCAGACACATTTTTAGGTTTCAAAAAGAGGACATGTCCGGGCAAAAGAGGACGTCTGGTCACCCTATCTTATTAACAAACAGGAAGTTGGTGTTATAGGCAGAAAAAAGGTTTTAAATTGGATGTAACCTGGCAGCTATATGTGGAATTGCTTCTGCTAGTCAGAGACAGAGCTCTGGCCTAAAGTGTGGCTTCGGGACTCTATAGCGCCACCTAGCAGCACGTTATCTGTTGTGGTTGACACAAACATTCACGAAAATGAACCAAATTTGGTGGACTTGTGTGTTATTGCTATCGCTAATCAGAGACAGAGCTTTGGCCTAGGGTGTGGCTTAGGGACTCTATAGCGCCACCTATCAGCACGTTATCTGTTGTGGTTGACACATACATTCACGAAAATGAACCAAATTTGGTGGGCACATGTGTTATTGCTATCGCTAGTCAGAGACAGAGCTCTAGCCTAGGGTGTGGCTTAGGGACTCTATAACGCCACCTAGCGTGTTGTCTGTTGTGGTTGACACATACATTCACAAAATCAACCAAATTTGGTGGGCTTGTGTGTCATTGCTGCCGCTAGTCAAAGACAGAACTACGGCCTCGGGTGTGGCTTAGGGACTCTATAGCGCCACCTAGCGCATTGTCTGTTGTGGTTGACACATACATTCACGAAAATGAATCAAATTTGGTGAGCTTGTGTGTTATTGCTGCCACTAGTCAGAAACAGAGCTCTGGCCTAGGGTGTGGCTTAGGGACTCTATATCGCCACCTAATGTGTTACCTGTTGTGGTTGACATATACATTCACGAAAATGAATCAAATTTGGTGAGCTTGTGTGTTATTGCTGCCACTAGTCAGAAACAGAGCTCTGGCCGAGGGTGTGGCTTAGGGACTCTCTAGCGCCACCTAATGTGTTACCTGTTGTGGTTGACATACATTTACGAAAATGAGCCACAATTGGTGGGCATGTGTGTTATTGCTACAGCTAGCCAGGGATAGAGCTCTGGCCTAGGGTGTGGCTTAGGGACTCTCTAGCGCCACCTAATGTGTTACCTGTTGTGGTTGACATATACATTCACGAAAATGAATCAAATTTGGTGAGCTTGTGTGTTATTGCTGCCACTAGTCAGAAACAGAGCTCTGGCCTAGGGTGTGACTTAGGGACTCTATATCGCCACCTAGCGCATTGTCTGTTGTGGTTGATACATTTACGAAAATGAGCCACAATTGGTGGGCATGTGTGTTATTGCTACAGCTAGCCAGGGATAGAGCTCTGGCCTAGGGTGTGGCTTAGGGACTCTATAGCGCCACCTAGCACATTGTCTATTATGGTTGACACATTAATTCACGACAATTAGGTAGGCTTGTGTGTTATTGCTGCAGTTATTAGTTCACACTGGCAGTCGAAATCCGATGTCTTGCATATCCGATCAGAATCTGATCTTTCTGACTGACTGTTCTCATGGCCTGGCGCACGCGCTGAATCAATCAATTAATCACTTCCGTCACTCAGAATTACTTTGCAATTGTTTGTAGCAGTGCAAATGACGAAAGGGATACGTTGAAATCCTATTCAAGTGGTTCGACTGTTCAGATTGAGTCATATCCGATAGTAAGTGATATTGAAACCACCTTCGTATGTGGTGCGAATCAGCATTGTATCAGCATTTCATGCGGTTTTGTGCAGTTCAGACTACCCAAAATTCAAGCCATATACAATCCAGATAAGCAAAAAATCGGATTTCGACTGCCAGTGTAAACTAAGCCTTACCTAGGGTGTGGCTAAGGGACTCTATAACGCCACCTAGCCTGTTGTCTGTTGTGGTTGACACATACATTGGTGAAAATTAACCAAATTTGGTGGGCATGTGTGTTGCTAATGCACATGCCCACCAACAAGTACGTATTTCTTTTATAGATTCCGAAATGTCCTGGCCCGCCATCACCGCTTGCGGCTATATATTATTATTAATTTTGTTTTGTTGTACTACAAACTAAGCAGGATTTAGACTGAGATACTGTGTCCTCAATGAACTTGAAAAGAAAACCTTAACCTTTTATGATAATGTGTGTTAGCTTAGCTTATGGTTGGCTATGTCATAGCCAATAATATAATAATATCTGACAACAGAAAACAGAATGCATAGCACACCCATCTTGCCTACAGAATTGCTGTCATTCATCATCCAGTTGACAATAAATTGGTTAACTATCAGAAGCACTTAACCTCCAAACTTGATCTCATGACTAATATGACTGCAAATATTAATTGAAAAGAACCCCTTGTGCGTTTAAATGAGCACAACCAAAGTTAAAAGGTGGATTGTTACAATGTAAGCTGAGCAATAGTTGACATACTGTCCTCTTACTTAGCATTTTTGAGTAAAATACACATTATCATGCTGTTTTTAATCAACGAAAATGTCAATTTTGGTTGGTTACTACATAATGCACCAATTGTTACATTTGGCAAAAAAAAAAAACGCAACCCCCGCATTATGTAGTAACAACCGCAATATGTAATAATTTATTACATAATGCAGCAAAATGTATTACATATTGCGTTCAAGAAGTTTATTACATAATGCGGCAGATATTACAAAATGCGGCAATTATTACATAATGGCGTGCACATTTATTACATTATTACATAATGCGGTGTTATTACATAATGCGGTGCTACAAGGTGAATAAACAGCTTTAACGTATAAATGCATGAAATATGGAGCGGCTGATCCATATAGTCGGGGCCAGATGCCATGGGCAGAGAGTGGGATTAATGATAGGGGAGTTCTCACATGCACTTCCTCAAAGACCATAAAGGTCAGAGGATTGAGCTGTAGAGTCTCAGTATTTAAACAGCAGCCGTCATTGATTTCCTTCTGGCTTATATGGTGCACTGTTCCCTTAGTTCCACAGGGTGGTGTGTGTGTGTGTGTGTGTGTGTGTGTGTGTGTGTGCGTGCGTGCGTGCGTGCATGCGTGCATGCGTGTGTGTGTGTGAGTGTGCTCATGTACTGTACATGTACAATTACGCCTTTGCTGAAGAAAAGTACACTTAATTCAACTGATGTGAAAAACTACAGACCTGTCTCCCTTCTTCCTTTCTTGTCAAAGGTTTTGGAGAAAGTGGTCTTCAAGCAAATGTGTGACTTCCTCTATCAGAATAACCTACTAGACCCTATGCAGTCTGGTTTCAAGAGTGGTCATTCTACTGAAACTGCTCTTCTATCTGTGACTGAAGCATTGAGAGTAGCTAAGTCCTCTGCTCAGTCATCAGTGTTAATTCTGTTAGATTTATCTGCAGCCTTTGATACGGTTAACCATGACATTCTCCTTTCTACACTATATGAACTGGGAATTTCTGGGAAAGCTCTTGACTGGTTCAAGTCTTACCTTAAAGGGCGTTTTTTTAGCGTGTCTTGGCAGGGACAGATATCAAAGTCTCATGACCTCACTACAGGAGTCCCCCAAGGATCAGTATTAGGACCCCTCCTTTTCTCTATTTACACCACTTCTTTAGGTGGGATTATTCGCTCTCATGGATTTGAATATCATTGCTATGCGGACGACACTCAACTTTTCCTATCCTTCCCACCTGAGGACTCTAGTGTTTCCCATCGGATCTCTGCATGCCTGAAGGACATTTCAATCTGGATGAAGGATCAGCACCTTCAGCTTAATCTTTCCAAAACTGAGCTCTTGGTGTTTCCAGCAAAAACAGCTATTCCCCAACAGATCAATATCCAGCTTGATTCATCCTCACTGACTCCAACCAGATCGGCACGTAACTTGGGTGTCATAATTGATGACCAACTTACTTTCTCTGAGCATGTTGCCTCAATTGCAAAGTCATGTCGGTATACCCTGTACAACATTAGGAAGATCAGACCTTATCTGACACAAGATTCCACTCAGCTTCTTGTACAGGCAATGGTTATCTCCAAGCTGGACTACTGTAATTCTCTGTTAGCTGGCCTACCTGCTTGTGTATTAAGACCACTACAGTTGATTCAGAATGCTGCAGCACGACTGGTCTTCAATCAGCCAAAGAGGACACATGTAACCCCTCTCCTAGTTACTCTCCACTGGCTCCCTATAGTAGCCAGAATTAAATTTAAATCTCTCACTCTGGCCAATAGGACACTGACTGGATCTGCTCCTAGCTACTTCAGTTCTTTAAACACGATGTACATTCCCAACCGCCCATTGCGATCTTCTGAGGAGCGTCTGTTATGTCGACCAACCATACATGCTAGGTCAAATTGTAGATCCTATTCTTCAGTGGTTCCATGTTGGTGGAATGAGTTGCCCAGTGCTCTCCGTTCCAGCAACAGCTTTGGATCTTTTAAGAGGGGTCTTAAGGCATATTTATTTAATATGCACTTAGTCCTTTGAGTTTGTGATGTGTTATGGTTTGTATAATAGTATTGTTTTGTTATAATTTGTCTATTGATAGAATTTGAAATTTATTTTGCTATTGTCCTTAAATTTAGCCATACCATGCTTTAGTTATTATTATCATATATAATTAACTGAGTGACTTATTTGATTGCTATTCTCATTTCACTGTTTTATTTCTCATTAGGTTAGTGCTTAAAATTATTGTTCTACTGATAATATTACTATTCTCCCTAGTTTGTAATTGTTCACTGTTAATTTAATTTGTATTGTTATTTATTTGTATGTCGCTTTGGACAAAGGCGTCTGCTAAATAACCATAGCCATAGCCATAGCCATGTACGTGCACCATGGTAGGCTGAGAGGGGATGGGGTACAGTGATATGTACACTTGGTTTGCAATCATATGGTATAGCCTTACAGAATAAGAGAAATACTGTATACTACTCTTCAATAGCAACATTTGTGCACATATCTGTGGATGTGTGCATGCAACTTTCTATGAGAACCTGTTTGTGTTTGTGTTTTGTATATGCATGTCATATACAGTACAAAATGTCAATGCATGGCGGTGTGCTTGTGTCAGTGGGCCTGCATATGCATCTGGTGTGAGTGGATGGATGTATGTTCACAGTGCATGTGGGCAGCAGTGTGTAGGGTGACCAGCACCAGGCCCAACGTAAACTTTACAGTCGGGACTCAACTGCTTTAGTACGCCCAGTGTCTCCACAGCCGGACTGTTCAATTCATTGCAGTTTACATGAAGCGGTGAGTTCAGCAGCAGTCTGATTTGTTCCCGTAGCAGCACAGCCAGGAGTGTTGGGCCAAGCTAAGGGTGGGAACTAGTGCAGATGGTGCCAGACACATTGACACAATTTCGGGATTCTGACTGGGGCGGGGAGAGGGCTGTGAAGCAGAGGGATGGAATAAAAAATAGAAGAGAGAGAGAAAGAGAAAGAGAGAGAGTATATACAGTAAAAGACAAGATAGTGAGACACAGAGAGAGAGAGATAGAGGATTGGGTCTGGACAAGAGAGAGAGAAGGGGAGTGAGAGAGAGAGAGAGAGAGAGAGAGAAAGAGAGGGAGAGAGAGATTGAGTGAGTGAGTAGGGGATTGTTTCTCAGCTTGGTGCTTTGTGCTTTGTCTGCACTGAGGGCGACTAGGGGCGGAGCCACAGACAAAGTGACTGATGCCAGCCATTCCACTCTGGCATGGGGTTAGCATCCGAGTCCAGCAGGGGGGCTGTCTGCATGCCAGCCAGCTAGTCAGCCTGCCTG
Organism: Sardina pilchardus; assembly: GCF_963854185.1. NCBI lineage: Eukaryota > Metazoa > Chordata > Actinopteri > Clupeiformes > Clupeidae > Sardina > Sardina pilchardus. The sequence continues at coordinate 23,436,085 of NC_085013.1, read as the reverse complement.
TGCCAGTCCGGTGTGTGTGGTGTTGGCGTATGTGTGTGTGTGTGTGTGTGTGTGTGTGTGTGTGTGTGTGTGCTGTACTGTATGTGTGTGTGTGTGTGTGTGTGTGTGTGTGTGTGTGTGTGTGTGTGTGTGTGTGTGTGTGTGTGTGTGTGTGTGTGTACTGTATGTGTGTGTGTGTGTGTGTGTGTGTGTGTGTGTGTGTATTGTGTGTGTGTGTGTATGTGTCCTGTATGTGTGTACTGTATGTGTGTGTGTGTGTGTGTGTGTGTGTGTGTGTGTGTGTGTGTGTGTGTGTGTGTGTGTGTGTGTGTGTGTGTGTATGTGTGTGTGTGTGTGTGTGTGTGTGTGTGTGTGTGAACATGACAGTCAGGCTAAAAAAGGTAGCAAGCAGCTTTAGACTAGCCCAAAGACGATGACATCATCGATGTGTCCGGATGACTGGCACTGAAGCTCATTAAAACGCATGCTAGCGCAGACAGCTAACACTTACGCAAGTCATGGGCTGATAACATGCTCTAATGAATCACAGGTAGGAGAGGATCGCTAACAGTTAGCCAAAATAAGACCTTAGCTTGGACGTCACATTAAAATGTGCTACATCTAAACATTAGCATTATTAATGGCTCAAAGATTGATGAGTCAACAACAGACAGTCTTACATACAAAGGGGCTAATGATCTGTGATATGGCCGGGTGAAATGAAGCGTTGGTCATATCAAAGAAGATATATATACAGTATATGATGAATCCAGTCACACTACCAAGAGATAATGTATCATGGTAATGCTTCCATGCTTCCTTTCATACTCATGGATTCCGGAAGTTAGCTTATCAGATCAAGAGCAGACCCATATCTAGCCACTCATCAGGCCCAGATGTGCTGCTGCTTACTATCTTAAACGACATCACAGAAATAATTTCTGGTATTGTTTCCACACTGCACAATGCACATAGCTGTACATACTCTCTATATGGCTCATAATGAATATCCATATTTATTCTGTTTTTCTTATAATATATTTTGTTAATACACTGCATATATCCATATTATTCTAACTATTATTATTATGTAACTACACTGCACATATCTGTACATGATATTCATACATTGTTCATATTGCATAGCCATATTTATTCTGCTAATACACTGTTCATATTTATATTTAATCTATATCACTCTAAACCACCTTCTGGAAACTAACTGTATACTACTGTCTACACTTTACAGTATTTTATGTCCTTTTCTTTGTATTTGTACTCTGCACAATGACAATAAAGTTGAATGTAATGTAATGTAATGTAATGTAATTTAATGTAATGTAATGTAATAATAAAGCATGCTAATATGTCTGCTTCATGATGCACTAGAAAGACCAGGGACTCAGAACTAGCTGCAGTGCTAAGCACCTCAGACTCAGCAGGTGCATGCGTGGAGCAACCATCATGTAGCCTGGCAAGCCAAACTACTGTATACAGAAAAATATTTTGGACGCTAGGGTCTAGATTTCTAGGCTAACCATCATGTGCTTTACGCGAGACATTATCATCATCTCAAGAGTGGGCATCACGACACACACACAATGCCTTGAAGACAATAACAAAATGTGCACCAACCAGTGTGAGAGAAAAGGAACACAGGTAGCTTGGCTGACACAAACACATTTTCAAATCCCAACTCACACTGAGAATGGGTCTAAGGATACACACTGTACCTCCAGCAGTGGAATTATACTTAAATTGGTACATTGAACTCTTACCAAATCATTGTGGGAGTACAGCAAACACATCTTTTTTTTGTTGTTTTTTGCAAACCAAGGTTTTAAATGCAGTTGTTTACTCAATTCCAAAGAAAATGCACGTCCTTGACGTTTAACACTGACGCCATGAGCAAAGCCTCTCTGGCAGCATAACAAGCACTTGTCTCTTGTTGCTGTAAACCGCCCACTCCTATTCAAAATGAATGGCAGCCAGTTGCTTTGCTGCTGTCTCTCAAAGCTAATGTGACTGACTACTAAATAAGTTGTTTCATCTGCAGATTCTGGGTGGATCCGTCGTGACGTCTTCACAATTAATCAGTCGTCCAATTTCAGCTAAATTAAAGATCAATCTATTTGAGAAATTGTATTATCCTGGCCTGCAGGTATAGAACCATTCAACACAAATGGCAATTAACAGCTGTTCAAAGAGAAAGGGGGCATCTGCCTTGTGCGAGAATAACAAAATGCCATCATTTGCATGGTAAAGCTCTG
>NC_085013.1:23412006-23433636 GCF_963854185.1 Sardina pilchardus | reverse complement strand
TGGGCATTGAACAGACGTTGATGTCTCCTCTCTCTCCTCCCCGGCTGATAAGCCTTATTAAATGTATTATTCCGCTCCCAAATTTTCCCGCCGTGGCCCTCTCTCCGCGCAGGACTGATACTGGTGTAATAAGCAGTGAGGGTGAAGGTGCTACAGCCACACTAGCTCTACAGTGGAAGTGCTGATGCCCACCTAATCCACTGAATAACTCTGTATGCCGTATTGTGCCACATTGTGCCAATTGAAAAGTGCCCGTCCTATCAGCAGAGCGCCAGCACTAGATTTGTAACTGCATGGGCCACATTATCTATATGCAGACAGTTAGGCATTGGGAGAGAAACGTCTCTGTGAGAGATACTGTCCGCGGTAGAATAGCCGGAAATTTGTGAATAACAGCTACCCTGCATAAATAACAAAAACGGTATGATTATGTTACTTCGTATACTTGGTAACTTGCTAAGCTGTTAATAATCTTATCGGTGACATTGGAGACCAAAAGTGTATGCATGGGCGCTGTTTATGCAAATACGGCAGTAATCATATTTGGAACCAAACTACAATTATAGCGCTTCAGTATAGCCGTATATAAATATATGTGACTTAAGTGTTAACACTTGTGACAACACAGCATCATTTAGTTAGAAGGACTTTTATTTTTGTCTCCTTGGAATTATAGGATTCTATTAATGTTCTGAGTAATTCTGAGATATTGAGGATTCCATTGATACGTGGAACAAACTTCAGACATAATGTCCACAAATGCATACAGCTACAAGAATCACCTCGTCTCACCTCACCTTCTTAAATTGTCACAGAATAAGAATATGTCAATAACTCAATTTTGACAAAAGAATTCAGATAGAACCTTCATCATTCTAGATTTGTTTAGCAGATGCAGTTATCTAGAGTGATTTATTTTCAGAGCACTTCCTGGGATTTGACATCATGACCTTGGGGGTTGCTGGCACCATACTGTTAGACACAGTCTACTACAGCTACCTTATGCGAAGCTACAGTGACTTATGTACACTTATGGACACTTATGTAACCATTTGGGTTAATTGACTGTGCAGTCCATCCCCACACCTACCCAGACTCGAACCTGTGAACTTGCAGCGTTTAAGATTGGAAGGAGGCCAAGGAGCAAGGAAGCTAAAACCAAATGTGTGCTAGCGTTTGTTGCCAGCTTGTCTCTTAAGGCATCGTATCGAGAGGGAGGTTTATGTACACAATGGACTTCTGCCATGCCAGCTGACAACCATTGATTACACACATACTTTATGACAAAATAAAATTCCATGATTTTTCCAGAACTTTCCATGCAGGGCACTGAATTCCCAATCCCATTTCTGTATTTCCATCACTGTTGGGATGTGCTGCTGTGTCCTTACCTCCTTTAGGCAGCCCATGAAGTTGTTGCTGACGGGCGATCCGGGCAGGTCGGCAGTGCTCGGGCTTCCTCCCACGTAGAAGAAGTCATCGGAGCCCAGCATGGTGTAGTCCTCCTGGGTGTAGCCCGTCGTCGTGAGGATGCCGTCCACAGATATCGTCACCTGTTACAAAAGGGGGCATGTCGAGGAGAGAAAAACACACACACACACACACACACACACACACACACACACACACAAACACACACACACCATTCATAAGTTTCAACATACACTCACTCACTTGCCGATCCACTACCAGGGATATTGCTGCTGACAATATTATTGCTTGATTACTTCATGATTCCCATCAGACAGTAACTGTATGGATTGGTCCGAACTTCCGGACCCTTGGATAGTTTGGGATAGCATTTAGTCTGGCTTATACTCTTGATTTGGGTGGACAGGTAAAGAAAATATTTCAGCCACATATTTTCTTTAACTTTGATGGTGGTTAAGAAATGACTTGTTTCAGGTGTGACATTAGTTTTGAAAGTGTTAGTTTTTTTCTACTCCAAATCTACCTTGTTAGTTCAAACACTTACAATCATGCATTAGTATTAGGCTGAATGGCTAACACTAGCCATGAGCAAGCCATGGAGAGTAAAGGTTATATTTTATTCATTTAGATATGGATGGTATGGCTTATACAACATCATGGTAGCCTCTAGAGACATGCAGGTCTACAACGGTGCACCACAAACACAGACAAACACACACAAACAGATAGAAAGCTATGGAGGAGAGACGAAGCAGAATGGAGGCTGAGGATGGTACACAAACACACACACACACACACACACACACACACAAGGGCAATGGGTGGAGGTATGTCAGGGTGAAAGGTTAGTTGGATGGTAGAGGTTAGACAGGAATAAGTTTGTGTGCTGTGTGTGTGCATGAGTGTGTGCTGTGTGTGTGCATGAGTGTGTGTGTGTGTGTGTGTGTGTGTGTGTGTGTGTGTGTGTTTGTGTATGTGCTGAGTGAGTGCATGAGTGTATGTGTGTATGTGTGTGTGTCCGCGTGTGTGTCTGTGTCCATGTGTTTGTGCGTGTGGATGTGTGTGTGTGTGTGTGTGTGTGTGTGTGTGTGTGTGTGTGTGTGTGTGTGTGTGTGTGTGTGTGTGTGTGTGTGTTAATGTGTGTGTCACGGGCAGAGCACTGATGGTTCAGCATGCCATGCACACAGTGTACTGGAAACAACTGCCAGAGCTCCCGTCATGAAGATTTGAAGGTTTTTTTTGTTTCTCTTTTATTGTTCGTCTTTTTGTTCCCATTTTATTTCCCTTTCTTTTTTCCCATAGGAAAGCTTCTGCCAGTTTGGTCGACAGTCATTGGCGAGAAAATAAGAAGGAGGGGGAAGAACGTAAAGGCTTACACCAAGTCCTACAAAAAAGCCTGGTCTCGCGGTCTTTTGAGGAGAGGAGGAAGTTCAAAGGAAGGAAAAGAAGTCAAAGCCGAGATGAAGGAGAGAAAGAAGAAGTGAAGGAGGACAAGGAGGAGGAGGAGGAGGAGGGGGGTACCAAACGAAAGTGGAAAAAGCTGAGAAATACCAACCCCAGTTCCTCGTGTTTTGATAGTGAACGTAAAGGAAGAGGGAAGGACAACACGGCAAACCCAAAAGATGGACAATAAGAATGATATCTACCCAACAATGTAGTGTGTTTACCATAGCGTGTCCAATGCCTGAATGCTTTGCGGAAGAGGGGGAAGAAGGGAAATTAAAGAGTGAACAAAGGAGTTGTTAATAAAAAAAAAAAGAAAAAAACTAAATTAAATGGTTGGAGAAAACAAAAAATAAAAATAAAAAACAACAAACAAAAAGAAAAATATGACGAGGAGAGTTATTAGTACATTAGTGGGTTTACATAACGATTAGTCATAAAGATGATTCATAACATGAATGGTTAGGTTAGTCTTTGGCAAACAAAGCATGTTTTCCTCAGTGTGATGGATAGACAGTGAAAGAAGAAAGAATGATAGAAAAGGACAGAAAGAGTTTAGGGAGGGGTGTGTAGGGGCTGCACTAAGCCTCCTGCCAAAATAGTCCATACTGTAGATAAGGTAGCAAATCCTGGCAAACCCTGCATGAAGCACCAGCATGAAGTGCATACTTACAGTACAGTACATCCCAACCCTTTCCATACAAACCAATACACCTTCCTGAGCTCATAAGGCACCTCCCTTTGAGTCCATCCAGAGATGCCTACTGAATGAAATCTTCACAGCTTTTCAAAAATGTGATGAAAGACGACTATTTTTTTGGTGCATTTGACTACTTTTTTCCTTATTTTTTTGGCAACAAACACATGTAATGTATTTTCCTTCTGCAACATCCACATGTCATTAATGATTATCAGAAGAACTGAAATCATACAGTCATATAATAATAATAATATAAAATTGACATGCATATATATTTGCATGCATAATATACTGTATCTATGGATCGGAAACTAAACACGGTTGATATTAAAGGCTTTAACACGTCAAATGTATTGTAGCTATGTGTTCTCTCCCTGTCTTTCTCCCTCTCTTTTCTCTCTCTGGAGGGAGCTCCTGGGCTAAACATTTGCATATTTTAAAATGCAGCTCTTTGCGAGATTTAACAGTTCAACAGAGACTGGTCTTGGGGTAAATGGGAGAGTTGAGCTTGGCTGGAGCCTTCCTCCACAGCATCACCACATCCCAGACAAGACTGCCTGTCTCTCTCACGTGGGTGGTAGTGGAGGTGGGGGCATTTGTGGTGGTGTGTGTGTGGAGGGGGGGGGGGGGCGTGGTCTGTCTATTTCTAGATGATGGTGGTCTGTCTCTTTCTAGTGCTTTCTTACAACGACTCGAGGAGCTGCCATTCCAAACACCAAAGATGGCGCACACTCAGACTAGTATATAGGTCTGGAGCGCTGTGCATTTAGAAGAATGGGAAAAAGAAATCCAGAGCAGAAAGGAATCGAAGAGGAGACTCAACCAAAGTTAAATATTAAGTTTACGGTTAATCAGACATATTTAAGAGGAATCAAATATGCAATCGAACAGACCTTCAAAATGAAAGAAAGCTTTTATCAATTTGAAACGTTTTAAAACCGAATTCTGATTTAGAACAAGACGTGTGAATACACAGCATTGAAACTAATCATGATACTGCTAAAATATTGCTACCTGTCGCAGGTTGCGCGTAACCTTGACGTCGTGCCAGCTGTTGTCGTTGAATTTGCCGTTGACGGGCTCCACGATGGCCTCGAAGGCTCCGGAGCCCAGGTTGATGACGAGCGAGACGGCGCCGTCCTTGAGCGCCAGGTTGACGTAGTCGGCCGACTTGCCCGTGTGCAGGATCAGCCCGTTGCGCTGCCACGTCTTGAAGGAGAGCGTGATCTCGTCGCTGCTGCTCTGGATGGGGTTCTGGGACAGGTCGTAGCAGAAGTACTCGGAACCGCGGAACGTGGCCACGTTCTCTTCCCTCGCTGGAGGACGGAACAGAGGACACAGCAGAGGAGAGAGAGAGAGAGAGAGAGAGAGAGATGAAGAGAAAGAGTGTAACAAAGAATGAGAGGAAGGAAAAGAGGAGAGAAAAGAGAAAACACATTATTTCAGAGTGGAATTTGTTCATGTTATCGTCTACATCATCTGTTGGGAGGGAACTTTAATCTTGCCCCTCAGACTGGAAACTCTCGCCGCGCTTTAATGAAATGGCCACCGGGCGGTTGTTTTAAATGGACAAAGAGCGCCTGCCGAGACACTGACCCAAAAGACACAGGAGAGGGGGGAAAAAAAGAGGCGAAAGAAAGCGACTCGGGGCGGTGGCTGTGCGAGAGGTCTGGATCACTTATCTGCCGGATCATCTTCAATTAGCCGGCTGTCTTTTAAAGTGAAAAATGCCCGACTCCGGTGGGTGTCCACGCCGGCCCAATCTATTAGGCCGGGCCAAGGAAACTCCGGTGAAAGGCACCGCCACTGAATACTCGATCATGACCCTCTGGCTCCCATTACACACACACACACACACACACACACACACACACACACACACACACACACACACACACACACACACGCACGCACACGCAAACGCACGCACACACTAAAGCACATACTCTGCTTTAACCCCCCAAAATAATAGCCCCTATACCGTAGACTGTGAAATTTCAGTAAACCCATTTGTTTATTGCAAGTCACAAAGAGCATCATGAATCTCACAAAGATTGATGTATTAAGACAATGTGCAATTACAGGCTAATACACTGAGTCGTAGTCTATCAACATTACCACAACCTTACTCTGCGGCATAATAAAATATAACAAACATGGAGCTGAAAAACAATGTATTAACAAGAGCAAGCACGAGGATGTTTATTTCTTAAAAAGAGTGAGCCGTGAGTCATATTCAGAGAAAAGGATCACCATACTCCGCATGCTGCTCTACCATCACCATCTCTCTCTCTCTATCTCTCTCTTGCTCACTCTTTCCATCTTGCTTGCTCTCTCTCTCTCTTTTCATATCTCTCTCTCTCTCTTTCTTTCTCTCTCTCCCTCCACCCTTTGCGGGTCTCTGAATTGTGTGACCCTCTAGCCATTGGAATTCAAGGTAGGAAAGCTGCGGCATCAGCGCTAATGAAAATATCCCTGGCGTTCCTCAGGTGCCCACCATTAATCAACAGCAGCGCTCTGGAGAGAGGGTGAAAACACTCTCCATTAAGTCACTAAAAGCGCACGCGAGAGACACAGAGAGAGAGAGACACGCGCACACACACACACACACACACACACACATCGAGAATGCATCAACACATCTCACAGGCAGATTGCAAAGGGAAATGGATTTTAACACCTGGACGGTCACAGCAGTGCACACACACACACACACACACACACACACACACACACACACACACACACATATACTGTACACACATGCACTCACGACGTAAAACACATTGGCAAACATCAGTGTTTGTTGCTTTTACTCTGTGCTATTTTCCTGCCAATGCCGACACTGTTGATATGCTGATACTGCTGTGTAGTGCACTAATTAGTGCCAGCCCTGCCTGCTCTTGGCATACCTGAAAATGGTCACATTCACTTTGTATTTCAGACTGCCAGTCACGTGTGTGTGTGTGTATATGTGTGTGTGTGTGTGTGTGTGTGTGTGTGTGTGTGTGTGTGTGTGTGTGTGTGTGTGTGTGTGTGTGTGTGTGTGTGTGTGTGTGTGTGTGTGCGTGTGTGTGTGTGTGTGCACGCACACTCGGGTGATAGGCAGGTTGCTCCGCTGCCTGGTTGATTTTCTCATTACGTCTGCCTCGTGTGCCCAGCTGGAATGCACTTTGCATGGTGATTCGCCCCCTTGCCTCCCCCGAGCCAAACGCAGAGCATGCCAACGCAAACTAGACAGGAGGACCATGGGGCAGAGAAGAGAGGAGGAGAAGACAGAAGGAGACGAGAGGAGGAGAGAGTAGAGGAGAAGAGGAGAAGAGAGGAGGAGAGGGTACAACAGAAGAGAGGAGAGGAGAGCAGAAAGGAGAGGGGAGGAGAGGAGAGGAGAGGAGAGCAGAGGTGAGGAGAAGAGAAGAGAGGAGAGGAGAGGAGAGAAGAGAAGAAAGCAGAGGAGAATAGAACAGGTGGGAGGAGAGGTGTGGCGAAGAGAGGAGAGTTGATATGAGGAGAGCAGAGGCAAAAAAATAGAGGAGAGATGGGCAGAGTGTATGGGTGTAGGTGTGTGTGTGTGTGTGTGTGTGTGAGAGAGAGTGTAGTGGCTAAGGAGCCAGAATAGCATACAGTAGCCTTATGGGTTGTGTCCAACCACTGTTATGTCCATAAGCAAGACACTCAACCAACCCCAAACTGCTCCAGGGAGACTGGTATTAACGGCTGCTATTAATTGACATAATGTAAATTGCTTTGGATCACAGTGTCAGCCAAATAAGTAAACGAATAGCTGAAATAATTGAAGCGAGGGAACACAAAGCCTATAGGCTGCCCGACTGGCTTCTTTCCTTAGTGGCTCTGTCACTCTCAGGGCTGCGGAGCATGGCAAAGCACACACTGGCCTCAGCAGCGGGCTGTGTTTGTACACCTCACCTGGCCTGTTGCTACGGAGGTGTCGCTAGGAGAGACCCCGGCTGCATCGCACAACATCAGCGGAACACCTCAGAAAACAGACTGCCATGAAATTACTTACACTGCTCCACTGATCAGTTTCCTCAACATTTTACAAATAAAAAATAAAAGTGTGTGTGTGTGTGTGTGTGTGTGTGTGTGTGTGTGTGTGTGTGTGTGTGTGTGTGTGTGTGTGCGCGCGTGCGTGTAGAGGTAGACCTAAAGTAAAGGTCTGGGCCAACATTCAAGCACTATATAAGACTGCAAGAGCATAAAAATGAACAGACAGAGCGAGAAAAAAACCCCAGAGTTAGCTAGATAGAACAACTTCGTCATAGGAGAGAAAGGCATAGGCTTATAGTAGTCAAAAGAGAAGCCTTGCAATTGATGTGGTAGTTATAAAAAAAAGGTGTGGAACCGGCAGATAGAGAGAAAAAAATAGAACTATGAGTGATAGAAGTATGAGAGAAGTGATAGTTGTATAGCTATGTGTTTTACTTCTTCTCCTGTCTTCAGTTTTCAAACAGAATCTATTGTATCTGTTTGAATTGTTTTGTTTGCTTTGGTAACATTGCTTCGCTGAATAATGCCAATAAAGCTCCAACATGGAGAGAGAAAGACAGAGACAGAGAGAGAAAGAGACAGAGAAAAAGAGAGAGAGAGAGAAAAAGAGAGAAAGAGAGAGAGAGAGAGAGAGAGAGAGAGAGAGAGAGAGACTAAATCCACATGTCATGTGCTGACAGTGATCTGTACCCGGCTCCTCCGTGTGTAAATCCCACAGAGCTCCAGCTATCCTCAAGTCTATTAATTTCTGGCTGGCCTACACACAAATACACAAATACACAAATACACACAGGGCTTAGCTTTGTGCCAAAGCAGCCAGTGGAGATTAAGGGCCCGGGCACAAAGAGGCCAGAGAGTTTTCTATTCAGATGGCCTGTCCGGAGTCTGCTCACACAACTGGTATGCTAAATACACACCAATGTGGCTACCAGCTCACAATACCAAAGATGCTAATATACAGTAGCTAGCAGAGATGCTAATACATGGCAAGCGACCAGCTCACAATACCTGAGAATACTCTCAGAAGAGTTTGGCCTTTAAGGGATACTACTCTTTAAATAACACTACTGTACACATGCTAATAAACAACACTGCTAGCAGGGAATTTTGGAGCAATCAGAGATGCTAAGATAGCTACCAGAGGGATTGCTACAATTGAGCTACCAGAGGCGTCATAACATACCAATAGGCTAGATCTAGCAGATGCAAAGTAAGCAATGATGTATTGTATATTAACTGCTTCTCAAGAGATAAATGACCTTTGTGACACACATGTAAGAATCACAACTGTATTTTGGCATACATGCAATACAAAGACTGAACCAAGGAAGGTTGTAGTAGCCTACTAAAATGGCTAAGTAATCCTATCAATTACTTAATTGATTTAACAAAGCAACTTGTTATACTGTAAATGCCCAGTAACTTGTGCTGTGCTTCTTTTTTTCAATTACTTAAACATTATTTTTAAAGATTCCCATCAGTAATTCAGTCATGAAAGCTCTCAAGTTACTTGTCAAACAGATAATTGCCTGGCATTATCTCATTCTAACATGCAGCATAGGATATGAGCTTAATACAGACATCATCAACACACACAGACACACACACACACACACACACACACACACACACACACACACACACACACACACACACACACACACAGTGCTGTGTCGGTGTGGGAGGCCACATCAGAGTATCACTGTCCCTCTCAGCGCTCCTCTGATCGAGCCCCAATCAATTATTAATTAAGCAGAGTATTGTTTTTACTAAAGACACCCGCATGTCTTCCCCACCAGATGTTGGCTTAGCCATTAATACCCCGCTCCTTAATACTTAATGAGCTTTCATCCCACGCAGCAGAGAGGACAGAGGTTTCCTGAGCTGAGAGAGAGAGAGAGAGAGAGAGAGAGAGAGAGAGAGAGAGAGAGAGAGAGAGAGAGAGAGAGAGAGAGAGAGAGAGAGAGAGAGAGAGAGAGAGAGAGAGAGAGAGAGAGAGAGAGTGTGGTCAGACACGGGGGCACACAAGGTAGAGTGCCAGGGAGATGTCATAACACCATGCTCACACACATAGACACACACACACACACACACACACACACACACACACACACACAGACACAGACACAGACACAGACACAGACACAGACACAGACACAGACACAGACACAGACACAGACACACACACACACACACACACACACACACACACACACACACACATACACACACACACACACACACACACACACACACACACACACAGACACACAGACACAGACACACACACACACACACACACACACACACACACACACACACACACACACAGACACACACGCACGCACGCACACACACACACACACACACACACTCAGACCATAAGAATGACCTCACTCATCTAGTGGGCTGGTTTGGTGCGTTCATGGTATCTCTCCAGACAATCACCGATTAAAGATATATGATATACGACGTACTGGCCACTATATAACAGAACAAAACAATTTTCACAAGGCCATACAGTATAATGTATCCTTATATCCTCATTTCCCTCTATCAAGATTGCAAAATGCAAAGACGTTAAATCGGGACTTTTAAAGGCAAAACATTATATTGGTCCACAAATCTGGTGAAAATGATGTCCATGATTTGACTTAATAAAAATACATGAATGCAGATGGACTGAATCAGACTCTGTGGATGCCAAGTCCCGGAAGGAGAGTGGCCCGTTTACCCTGGGTTGGGTTGCACACACTCCGCCCCTGGTCCTGTGCAAAAACACACATCTTATCTGGGGCTGATTTTTAATGAAAAGCCCACGAGAGGGCAAAAGGACTTCATTTGGTTGACAAAAGGGAGACAGGCAGAGAGGGAGTGAGGAGTCCACGAGGGGTCACGCCAGATAACACAGCTGAGCTGAAATATGGAGCCTTAATGAAAACATTATTAGGCAAATCAGAAGAGAGTGGCGAGATTCCTATCAGTCTCCTGCTGCTTATGATTCACTGCCTGCTGGTTTGACAAAGTGCACCTTTGTCTGTCCAAATGCACCAGGGAGGGAGGCAGGGCATTTATGGAAGAAAATGGCTACCGAATGTCCAACATCCTAAAGTGGCCCCTAAATAAATGAAAGAGTACCCCACCATCTTTCCCTTTTTCAATATGAAACAACACATCTGAAATTCGCCCCCGCTTATGGGTTTGACTCTTCGAGGGGCTGATATTTACTGGAAAGGATGGCTGAAAAGCGAGCACTTTGAGATATACAAGGGAGAAAAAAAAAATGTTCCACGAATACAAATTCGACCGAAGGTGAAAAAAATAAATACAAAAACACAGGTTGACATTGCTGGTGAACATAATGATAAAACTAGTTTAGTTGTAGCGCAAGCTTTATTCAACAAATTTGAACTGTCTCCCTGGAAATGTATGAAATGTTTTCATGTTTGTCGCGGAGATGTAGTGTATAAATATAGACGATGCAAGATGCTTTTTTGTTGCGAAAAAATAAACAATAAGGGCCAGACATGGGTTCTTTAAATAGCATGCACACACACACACACACACACACACACACACACACAGGCAGTGAAAAAGCAGGGTCTTTCTGCCAATAGTGGAGGTAATTAGACATAATCAGTGAGCCCCCCTCCTCCCTCCCCCTCCCTCTCCGCCTCCACCTGCTTCCCAGCCTCTCAAAGCTCTGAGTGCCCCACACACACACACACACACACACACACACACACACACACACACACACACACAGTGACACACAGCAGCACCCCACCCCCTGTCTTATCCAATGGGCAGACAGAGGCTAATCTCTCCTTCCCAGAGCCATCATCATCAGCGGCCTCAGACCAGCGCCGAGGAAAGGGGCATCCGTCATGGCCGAGGGGTGGCGGGATCGATGCGCGGAGCACTGAGGTGTGCGTGTGTGTGTGTCTGTGTGCGTGTGTGTCTGTGTGTGTGGGTGTGTGTGTGTTTGTGCGTCTGTGTGTGTGTGTGTGTGTGTGTGTGTGCGTGGATGGCTGCCAGGATCAGGACCTGGCCTCACCCTAACAGTCCTGCCAGACCGATACAAATGCTGCTTAAGCAAAAAAAAACACAAAAAAAACCCACATCATGTGACCCTCAGTCATGACATACATGTCAACACACACACACAGACACACACACACACACACACACACACACACACACAAGGACGCACAGACACACACGACAGGCAATAATGCCGGCCAAAACAGCAATTCAACAACACATGGCTCTGCCAGCTATCCCTGTTCAGTAGGTTTTATGGTGAATGACCAAAGCTGAAGGGTGGGCACATTCACAGTGACCACAGACAGACGACTAGCTGCAGCAGAGACTATGAGGACTTCATTTAGCAGACACAAGACCGGAGATAAGCTCGGCTCCCAACCATACCGTAAACTGTGGCCTGGCCACAGACTTAGGCCTGATTTATATTCTACACAAACGCAAACACGAACACAAACACAAACACAAACACAAATGTACCTAGCTATGCAAGAAGGGTTTGGCGCATATTTCCTTAGCAAAATGTGCTGTCCAATTTTTTGTAACTGGACGTAAGACTGAATGCAATGTCATGGGTTTCTAACACAAAACGTGCATCAGCCTTGCGTTGTCTACTGCGTCCACATTGCTGGCAGTGACACAAACAAAAAACACTGCGTGTTGGAGTAAAATGTATTTAGTCTAAAAACATATATTTTTTTAAGCCTGAGTACTTAAAGACAATGTTTGTACTCACTCTTTAGACTGATGTTTGTGTGAGCCTCTGTGAGACTGCCTAAGAGTGTGTTTGTGTGAGTATGTTTGTCTGTGTGTGTGTGTGTGTGTGTGTGTGTGTGTGTGTGTGTGTGTGTGTGTGTGTGTGTGTGTGTGTGTGTGTGTGTGTGTGTGTGTGTGTGTGTGTGTGTGTGAGTGTGTGTGTATCCTGGAGAGGAGAGGCCTATTGCCGCAATTCCCGTTCTGCTTCAGTACTTCGCTCCTCCTTTCTGCAGCTTTCGCTCACTCTGTCTCTTATCTCTCTGTCACTCTCTCTTTCTCTCTCATTCTCTCTCTTTCTGTCTCTCTCCCCCTCTCTCTCTTTCTCCCACTTCCTCTCTCTCTCTCCATCTCTCTCCTTCACATTCTTTTCATTCATTTCTGTCTTCTTAATTTCCCTCCCTCACTCTCTCTCTCCCCCTCTTTCTCTCTCTATCCCTGCCTCTGTCTCGCCTCTTTCTTTTTTTTCTCACACATTCTTCTCTTTCATTTTTCTCTTTTTCATTTTCCGTCTCTCTGTCTCTGTCCCTTTCTCTCTCCTTCCTTCCTCTTCCATCTCTCTCTCTCTCTCTCTCTCTATTCTCTAGTCTGCTTTATCCTCTGCAGACACTTGGGTGAAGAAGACGACGCCTGCTGCTGTCTGGATGACCAATGGAAGGGAGACCTGCTCATTTATCCACATGTGCAGCGGCGGCATGCAGTGTGTGTGTGTGTGTGTGTGAGCCGTGACATGGGATCTTACACTCCTACACACCTATGCACAGCTCATTACGTTAAAGCACACCATATACAACACACACACACACACACACACACACACACACCACACACACACACACACACTAACCACATACCACGTACCACATACCACTACTACCACCCCACCACCATCATCATAATCATCATCATTATGTATTGATGAAATATGCACTGTAAATGTAAATATGGTTAATAATCTGAGCAGAGGATCAATCTTCCTGTCATGCTAGTTATTTTAATTTCCATCTATTAATTTAGCACGTGCTTTTATCCAAAGTAACTCACAAAATGAGGAATAACGTCCCGACTACAATACAGAGGAGCCCAATGGAGTCATAATACCCACTACATGGACTTCATCTGCACTATCATATCCACACATCTTACAATCTTCATCTTCTATCTGCAGTTACACACACACATACACACTTCACACATCTGTTTTGTGAATGTCCTTTGTCTTGTGACCTTCAAAAGTCCCAACTCTGTCTGGCCTAACCCTCCCTCTCTCGCTCGTTTTGCCTCCAAAACTCATTAATCATTATTATCTCCATTCATCAAACAATTACACTTACATTAGTCGCATTACTGGTTATGAAAAATTGCATTTCTCTGGGGACACTGTTGCTTGCCTGCCTGCTCCACAGCCCCTTATTGGAGTGCCTGTGTGAGCTACCCTAATAAAATGGCTGGAATCTGCTTTAGAATTAGTCAGAGAGAGAGAGAGAGAGAGAGAGAGAGAGAGAGAGAGAAAGAGAAAGGGAGAGAGAGAGAGGGAGAGAGAAAATAATCCCCAAGATATTAAAAAGGTAAGTAAAACTCAAATGGCGATTCTGTTTGAAAATCCTGTCCAATCATGAATATCCAGTTAACAAGGCAAGCCAAATTGTAATATGAAGGGAAAAAAAAAAACGATTCAAAAGAAAAATATGCATTAGCAAAAGGCAAAAAGCCTCCCAGTTAAATGGACTGCAGGAACTCCAATTTACTAACAGATGAATGGCAAAATCTGGTTCATTTGTGTGACTGACTTAAGTGATCGTGCAAGTTAATTAACAAGCTATATCCTTTTTTAAATAAAAACACACGTAAACATCAATATACATGTAACTGGAACGTGAGCGGGAAGATAAATATACATGTAGTTTCAGCTCCTGCCCTCACCCCAGAGAGTGGCAGTGTGGAGTCTGAATTTTGCTGAGTGGGGTGTGTGTGTGTGCTCTCTCGCTAGCTGAATGGGCCACAGACAGGTTAAGCCACAGGCTCAGGTTTGAGCCGTTGGAGAGGGGCTGCCAAGCGATGTCCGCAGGGGTCTTGCGGTTCTGCACCAGGTGAGCGGGAGAGGAGTCGCACACTGGACCATCTGTCTGAGCTCGGCCCACGCCGCGAGAGCGGAGCGGAGAATAAAACAGAAAATCTGCACTCTCATACTCCATGCATATTCACACACGTACACCTGTTTTTTAGTGTCCCTGTGTGTGTGTGTGTGTGTGTGCATGTGTTTTTAGTGTCCCTGTGTGTGTGTGTGTGTGTGTGTGTGTGTGTGTGTGTGTGTGTGTGTGTGTTTTTAGTGTCCCTGTGTGTGTGTGTGTGTGTGTGTGTGTGTGTGTGTGTGTGTGTGTGCGCTTGTGTTTTTAGTGTCCCTGTGTGTGTGTGTGTGTGTGTGTGTGTGTGTGTGTGTGTGTGTGTGTGTGTGTCTGATATGTCTCTGGTTTGTGCATGACGTGCTATCTCTTTACTCCTGGGAGCAGAATAAATTGTGTGAATGAAATATGCATTGTCAAGAGTCTAAAAAACTACTGCAGCAAGCAATGCACTCCCTCACACACAAGACTAGAGACTAGAGACAAGACAAACTCCAGCGTCTGAGATGCACAAAAGCCACTGATTTAACTCTACAACACGATGACATCACATCAAAGGAGAGGGCTTATGTTTTACTGGCCCAGTACGGAGTAGAGCATTATAAAAAAAATAAATAATAATAAAAAAACGTTATTTTGCATGTTCTGAGCTCGGAGGATTTGAATAAGAAAGTGTGACCACGATACAATACACAATATCATACAGAGAATCCACTTTTGTCATTTCCTCTCTCTCTCTCTCTTCCTCTCTCTCTCTCTCTCTCTCTCTCTCTCCCTCTCTCTCTCTCTCTCTCTCCCTCTCTCTCTCTCTCTCTCTCCCTCCCTCTCTCTCAAGCCCATACTCCATATCTCTCTGTTTCAATTGCAAACCCTTACAAAAAATGCATTCTCTGCACACACTCACACAAACTAAGCAGTGCACAGGCGCACACACACACACACATACACACACATACTACACACACACACCCTCTCTCTCTCTCTCTCTCTCTTCCATTTTTGCATGAAATACTGCAGGTTTTGCGGTGGGAGCGTCTTTTCCTTCTGCAATCCAGCGGAGGCAATTTCATGGCCAGCTAATTTGAATTTCACAACTCTTTTTGATCTCTGGCATTAGCACTCTTTCATTAATTCCCCTCCATTTTCAATTACAGGTATGACTGAGGCAAGGAGCAGTAGGCCGGATGGGTCTGAAGCAGAGAATAAAATCATTAAATCCTTGCCAGGCCAGCCAAAACACATTTAACACATTTCCCTCGACAGGGCATTCTGTAATACCGGACTAAACGAAGGAGCATTGAACTGCATAAGGCCGCTTCGCCATTTCATTTTTCTTCCTCTCCTCTCCCTGCTCTTATACCGAAGTGTCCTCCATGAGGAGAAATGGGAAGCTTCCTGTGTTATAAAGGCCTTTTTTCCGGAAGTGTGCAATTTATTTCCCTATTTACAAATTCAAAAAAATTGGCAAAAATCTTCCACAGTGAAGGTAACACAATCCAATCCACAGAGCAATCATAGAAAGATGAAAATTAGGAAAGTATTTCTGTACGGCATTAAGGAGAGAGTGACGAAAGAAATAGTTTCATGGTAAGATTTAGTCGACCGCTCTGCATAAAACTATAGATAATAGTGTGTGTGTGTGTGTGTGTGTGTGAGAGAGAGAGAGAGAGAGAGAGAGAGAGAGAGAGAGAGAGAGCTAGAGTGTGTACTGTATGTGTGTGTGTGTGTGTGTGTGTGTGTGTGTCTGAATGCAGCTGTAATTGTGTTGTCTGAAAATGTCCAGAGCTGTGTCTGAAATCCAATGCCAGACAGACACAGCACATCTCCTCCCCAGCAGACTGCACTGGGTGCCTCCCCCCGCCACAGTGATTTGCTGTAATGGCAGACAGTGTTTGGTATAATTCCCAAAAATACAGATCTGAGGCAGAGAGAGAGAGAGAGAGGGAGAGAGAGAGAGAGACCAAGAGAGAGAGAGAAAGAGAAAGAGAGACAGAGAGAGAGACAGAGAGAGGGAGAGAGACAGAGAGAGAGAGAGAGAGAGAGAGAAAGAGAGAGAGAGGGGCCAGGCTTCAAAGGACGGGGGGTTCCGGCGCACGGCAGCTTACGGAGCGTCATTTCGGGGCTGCGGAGAGGTGAGGCGGGCGGCATGTGCGGCGAAATGAGGGGCGACGAGCCGAGAAGAAAGGAAACGAATCCGACCAATGAGCCGCGGGCCTGATAACTATCAGCAATTTCAGCAGACATTTGTTAGTTGTCACGGCCAATGCAGAGCTGGCTTGTAGCGGTGTCAGGGTGAACAACGCACTTCCTGATTGGCAGATGAGATGGGGAGAGAGAGTCGGCCATTTTGATTGCCGCCGTTGGTTTCTATCTCAAAAAGGCACACAGCGAGAGAGCCAAAGCCAGCAACATTTTCCCATAATTCCGCCTGTGTGGGGCTAATCACAACATGCCCTCTGAGCAAATTACAGATGCACTCTCAAAACCACAACATGATGCACAGGAGTGCTCCTGCAACGGATGATTTTTCAAGCTGAATATATAAAAGGCCGCAAAAGACAGCAGACTGCCATTTTACTGCAGCAAATTACACATCAAGGACACATTAACCATCACAGAAATAAAAACACAAACAGTCATACATGAAGCATCCCAAATGATCATTCTCACAAATAGAACACCCTAGAACAGATAAACTATATGCTTCTTTTTCGATGTGTTTTGCTGTGTGTTTGGGAAAATGAAAAGGAAACGAACTAATGAATAAATAAAAATCAGCAGCACAACAAGAGCCGTGTCTCTGGCTTTGCCTACATAATCCTGCTGCTCCCGAGGCAAACATACTGCTACAGGGGCCTCTTTATTTAGACTGGGCGGGAAACAGTAAATATGGCTGACAGTGCTTCTGTTCCGGTCGAGGATTGTGGTGGTGGGGGTGGGATAACGCCCCCCCAACCCCCCCACAACCCCCACTGACTCGCCCATCAACCGCCCCACCACCACCACCACCACCACCCCACCCCACAGCGAACCAGGCGCTCCCAGGGGTCTTTCATTTACTGGGAACATAATACTGGGTTATTGCCCATTATCTCCACTGTCACTGCCTGTGTTGATATGTAATGAAGGGGCATCGCCGCCGCGCTGCCATTTTTCAGCTGCCTCCAGTTGCCGTGGAGACGTGACGGCTAGGTTGCCGCGGCGCCCGGCCCATCATTTTCCACTTGAACCAGATAAGACAGGCGTTTAGCGCTAACGTTAGCACACACACACACACACACACACACACACACACACACACGTCAATATTTATTTTATTTTTCCTTATTTGCATTTTGCATATTTCAGTCTCTCTCAGAGAAAGAGAGAGAGGGAGAGAGAGAAGGAGAAAAGAAAGGAGAAAAGAAAGAGACATAAGGAGGGAAGGAGAGAAAGAGAGAGTGCATAGCAGCTCTTTTATTGAGTGGTGGTATCCAAAAGAATACAGTGTAATGTATGAGATAACTAGCAGCAGCCATATTAATATCTTTATATAATCTTTATAATATCCTTCCTTTTCATTAGACAGTGTGGGGATGTTTTGCTTATGTTTTTGCTTACATTATAAAAAGACAAATACTTATGTTTTTATTGAAGCCTAGGGAAAACATCTGTGCTATTCTACTGTAATTGCTTTTTAGATAAACAAGATTAATACATATAGATAATATGTAACAATTTTTTTCTTAACGTAAATCTGTCTCTTTAGAATATTCTGAAAAAAAATTACAGTGTCTAAATCGAGTACCTGACATTTCACAATTGTCCACAATCAGTATTCTCTGATTCTGTTTACCTTCATCAGTCATATTCCTCTAGGCCATGCATCTACAGCACTGTGTACACACTAAATAGCATTTTAGAGTATATTTAGACATAGCCACTGTATAGAATGACAAGCCCTGAGACACATGTAAACACACTGAGCGAGTCCGAATGATCTCTCTCGTCCCCTGGGACAGATCCCTTGGACTTCTTCTGTCAATAAAGCGCTATAGTCTCCTCAGTTCGCCCGTTGCCACGGAGAGCCCATCCCTGCGAGCCTCAGTCGTGCTCAAAGAGAAGCGTAAGTGACACTCCTCAAACTGACAGAGAGATATTGATTACTACAGAGAGCTGAAGCTACTCCCATGACGTCTATTCATCACAAGGGCAGGGCAGAGAAGGCTCATATGTGGGGAGAATGGCCAAGCACACGCCACCAGGAGCAGGGACGCTCTCTTGCAGAAATACAGATACGGAGGAGAGGAGAGGAGAGGAGAGGGAGGAGAGGAGGGGAGAGGAGAGGAGAGAGGAGGAGAGGAGAGGAGTGGAGAGGAGAGGAGAGGAGAGGAGAGGAGAGGAGAGGAGAGGAGAGGAGTGGAGAGGAGAGGAGTAGAGTGGAGAGGAGAGGAGAGAGAGGAGAGAGGAAGAGGAGAGGAGAGGAGAGGAGAGGAGAGGAGTGTAGAGGAGAGGAGAGGAGAGGAGAGGAGTGTAGAGGAGAGGAGTGTAGAGGAGAGGAGAGGAGAGGAGAGGGAGAGGAGTGTAGAGGAGAGGAGTGTAGAGGAGAGGAGAGGAGAGGAGAGCAGAGGAGAGGAGAGGAGAGGAGTGTAGGGAGAGGAGTGTAGAGGAGAGGAGTGTAGAGGAGAGGAGAGGAGAGGAGAGCAGAGGAGAGGAGAGGAGAGGAAGTGTAGAGGAGAGGAGTGTAGAGGAGAGGAGGGAGAGGAGAGGAGAGGAGTGTAGAGGAGAGGAGTGTAGAGGAGAGGAGAGGAGAGGAGAGCAGAGGAGAGGAGAGGAGAGGAGAGGAGTGTAGGGAGAGGAGTGTAGAAGGAGAGGAGAGGAGAGGAGAGGAGAGGAGTGGAGTGGAGAGGAGAGGAGAGGAGAGGAGAGGAGAGGAGAGGAGAGGAGATGAGAGGAGAGGAGAGGAGAGGAGAGGAGCTGTGGGCACCAAGGAGCTGGAGTGATTGATTTTTCAACATTGCCTGTTTGTGCATTGGTTGGTTCGTGCATGTATGTTTGTGGGTTATATGCAGGAATTTTTTGAGTGTGCGTGTGCGCTTGTGTGTGGTGTGTGTGTGTGTGTGTGGTGTGTGTGTGTGTGTGTGTGTGTGTGTGTGTGTGTGTGTGTGTGTGTGTGTGTGTGTGTGTGTATGTATGTGTGTATGTATGTCATTTGTTAGCCATTATAAAGGACAGCAGGTCCAAGACCTGTCTTGTGTTCCCCATCATTTCTCATAAAGTATATTGTAGTTGTTCTCATGTGAAATGTAATAATTGCATTTTTGACATGAAGAGTAGCACAGGCTAAGATTAATCAAAATGTAAACTAATTTACCAAAGGATTGAGGATGTTTGTAATCATTTACATTCGGATCAGCGTCAGGACGGATTACCTGAAGTGACGGGGACTTTGCGGGGTAAATGTCGAACAGAAACAATTAAATACGATCATATTCATGCCGTGCGTATTACCGAAGGTCACTGAATATTTACCCTGCTTCTGCGGAGTTCACTGTTGACACTGGCACTTGCCATTTCGAAGGGAAGGGGGGGCTTTCGGCACACGTTAATGCCACCTCCGTTAGTTTCTTACAGGAGAGAGGAAAATGTTGGGGATCCTGACACCCGTCAGAATAAAATGGGTGGAGAGGCCTAGTGGAGAGGCCTAGTGTTCTGCAAGGCCCCTTGGACTACATGAGAATGTTAATGTATACTTAATGTGCATGCATTTAACTGCAGGCATCACATGCTGGCTTCTCCAAAATGAAACTGAAGTTTCAAATGATGCCGTCTCAGTGAAGTGATGAACATCACAGGTGTGTCGGTCTGCAAATGTAAACTGGCTTCCATCAGACAACGTTGCTCTCAGGTGATCTGTCACAGTATAGCCTCTCTCTCTCTCTCTCTCTCTCTCTCCGCCTCTCTCTCTATCTCTCTCTCTCTCTCTCTCTCTCTGGACATTGTCAAGAGGACCTACTCAATCAGATGAGATGTGCTCTGTGGAACTAGAAAGCACTTCAAGCGTTCTATTTATTCCAGCGTTCTAGTGTTCTATTCCACACTCCTCTGTGTGTGTGGTGCAGAGGTGGGACACATTAGCTGTGCAGTCCGCCAGATGGAACTGGTACCAAGCCACTGAGCTCTCCTCCCCCTTTTAAAACGGTATTAACGGCCGTGCACTTAAAACTAATTACGGACAGCCATAGTGCCTCCCCCCCCCGCGCTCAAAACCCGCCACGAAGGAACGGTGTTTTCAAAAAGATACGCCATTTTAAGAGGGCAAGCCAGGTGAACGAGAAAGATTTGCTGTGTTGATTGCTTCTTTTACTTTTGGTGATTGTGTGTTAGGGCGGCAGGTTACGGCTTCGTTAACGATGCCTCTGTCTCCACATGGAGGCTGTAAAGAGAGGAGCAACTATACGTTTCACAGACTGGCCGGTGATTTGCAGGGGTGATGCAGACATATAGGCCTCTGGCGTCCACAATGAATCCTCTGTAGAAACCTTTTGCAATCCTATCAGTAGAGGGCTTTTGCTCTGTTGTTTGAATAGGGGTGAAAAAGAAATACAAATACCACACACACACACACACACACACACACACACACACACACACACACACACACAGGTAGCTCTTTACATGAGTTTGTGTATATGGTGTGCACGTACGTGTGTGTGTGTCTGTGTGTTTGTGCATGTATGTGTGTGTGTGTGTGTGTGTGTGTGTGTGTGTGTGTGTGTGTGTGTGTGTGTGTGTGTGTGTGTGTGTGTGTGTGTGTGTGTGTGTGTGTGTGGTGTGTGTGTGTGTGTGTGTGTGTGTGAAAGGTGATGTGGGCCATTGTGACGGATCAGTGAGTTGGCTGGCTCCTCTGGCAGCTGGCTGTGATGTATGCATTGTTCAGCTGCACTGCGATGACATCCTGACACATGCAGATAGCGTGCAGACAAGCTCCACCATGCCAGCCCAGCACAGCTGACCAGGACATACTCCCTCCCCTCCTCCCCTCCTTCTCTCCCCTCCTCTCCTCCTCTCCTCTCCTCTCCTCTCCTCCTCCTCCTCTCCTCTTTAACTCTTCTCTCTTCTCCTCCAGTCCCCTCTCCTTCCCTCCCT
>NC_085013.1:23397006-23407006 GCF_963854185.1 Sardina pilchardus | reverse complement strand
TCTATGGAGCTCACCAGCCTGACACGGATGAGAGAGCCCACGCCAAGGGCATCAGCAAGACACATGACATTATCACAGGGCCTGAACGCGCCACACACACACACACACACACACACACACACACACACACACACACACACTGCATACACATTATCACAGGGCCTGAACGCGCCACGTGCCTGCGCCACGCCACACCGCGAGACGGAGACGGGTTGGCCTGCAGAAAACACAGCAAACATATGGATATTCATGTGTTTTGGTTTTACAATGGCATCAAACGTGAATCAGCCAATCATAATCAAAGACCGTGACTGTCCGTAATGTCCTGTCAGGAAATGTGTTGTAGCAAGTCACTTACTGTACATAAACATGTCAGCTAAATGAATAAATACTGCAAATGTAAAAAAAAATGTATCAATGCTAAGCATGCTAAATGCTAAAAATAATCCTATAATTTACTGTATGCCTTAAAGGTGCAGCGAAAAAAAAAAAAAGCCACATCCAGCAATCATACCCTCACGACCACTAGCTGACCATTCCGTGAGTACAGTGTAGAAAACAGGTCTCTGTAGGCAACGCAGGCTCCGAAAAACTGGGAACAAACTAATGGGAGCGGCCTGTCCCCCAAACAAAGACGAAACCCTGTGTGAAGGGAGTGTTTCTCTGGGAATATAGATGGGAGGGTGAGCTACCTCTTTGGCATGTTTTGTTTGGTCCTTGGTTAAAATAGAATGTACCAGTACTTTTTTTGGACAAAAGTGTCTGCTAATAAATTTAAATATAAACACAACCATAAATAAATGCAACTTCATGTGCAATCGTTGACTGCCCCTTTAAATGATCCAAGGTGATGGAAGACATCTTCATCACCACACTTACATGGGGTATATGATGAAATAAAAGTCTTCTTTTAAAAACTGAAGTTCCAAACAGGCATCGATGACCGTGCCACAGCAGGAGGGTTGAAAAAAAACAAGTGTCTGCTAATTAAATGATGTAAATGCTGATGTTTGCGAGAGGCATGTTAATGTGTGTACTGCAAAAGCCCGCCGCTCCCTCGAGTGAGACGAGAGAGAGAGAGAGAGAGAGAGAGAGAGAGAGAGAGAGAGAGAGAGAGAGAGAGAGAGAGAGACGGGGGAGAGTGGTTTGCATAACAGCCGCTAGAGAGGCAGACAGGGCAGCACAGCGCAGCGCACCTCCCGTGGGCAGCGGCAGGAGTGTGGGCAGAGGGCTCGGACCCAGAGGACGGGTCTCGGCATTTGGAGCTGGAGAGAGCCAACGAGAGATGAAGAGGTGCGCTCGTGTCTGATGGAGTCGGCGCCCGCGTCGCCCGTGTTGCCCGCGTGGAGTCGCATCTGCCGCGACCTTTTCCTCATGAAAGGGCCTCGCGAGTCGCGGGCCAGTTCAGCAGATCACAGATTTTATCTCATTGAAATACAAGGGGGCTAAATAACACATACACACACGGGGGCGTTCAGGAACAAATGTAAACACACAAACAAACACACAACACAAACACACACACACACACACACAAACACACACACACACACACACACACAACAACAACAACAACAACAACAACAACAACAACAACAACAACATGGACATGAAAATGCCTTCAGTGTGTGTGTGTGTGTGTGTTTGTGTGTGTGTATGTATGTGACTGTCCTGCGTGTGTGTGTGTGTGTGTGTGCAAGACTGTGTTCTAAATAGTGTCAGCTTGAGCCTATTTTTTTTCCACTTCTGCAGGGTTGGCCTGCAGAAAACACAGCAAACATATGGATATTCATGTGTTTTGGTTTTACATTGGCATCAAACTTGAATCAGCCCATCATAATCAAAGACCGTAACTGTTTGTAATGTCCTGTCAGGTAATGTGTTGTTGCAAGTCACTTACTGTACATAAACATGTCAGCTAAATTAATAAATACTGCAAATGTAAAAAAATATATAAATGCTAAGCATGCTAAATGCTAAAAAATAATCATATAATTTACTGTATGCGAACTGCTGACACACACACACACACACACACACACACACACACACACACACAGATGCACACACACAGAAAGATAGAGAGAAGGGACTAGAGAAAACCATAAACTTTTTTTACATTATTATCACTAAATATGTTATCTTGCAAAACCAGTTATGGCATATGCATGCAATGTATGTTAAGTAAGCATGGGTCCTTGCAGTAGAGGCCATGACTTTGGCGTTGTTTGCACTTGGTTTTGACAGCTGAATAAATATATAAATACATAAATACTTGTAAACATGCTTGTAGGATGCTCCAGGTTCACTGGTTAATCTATCTCTGCCAAAGGCCTCTAATATACCAAGATGGCATGGAAGTGTCAAATCAAATAGAGATCACCATGGAGGGATGACCATGGGCTTATTCCAAGTTCTGCTATGAAACGCTGATCTGCCAAAGCAGTTTCTGGTCATAATATGAAGCAATCCAATCCTGCTGCACAGACAGAGCCGGTGAATATGTGTTGGGTATCTCCGCAGTGAAATGACTTTCAAGAGCACACAGAAACACAGAAACAAACGAGTTCCTCCAGTCTATTTCCCTCAAGTTGCACTTCAACTGATACCTCTCTCCCTCTCTCTCTCTCTCTCTCTTTCTCTCTCACTCACACACACACACACACACACACACACACACACACACACACACACACACACACACACACACACACACACGTATCCATGAACTCTCTCTCTCCCGCTCCTCTCCTCCTCTTTCTCCTGCTCTAGCTGTTATGAGAGCATATACTTTGTGGGCACCTATTCCGTGTAAGTTAAATGTCTCCTCTGAAAAAAAAGGCACATTTTAGCCACTTACGGCCGTTACATAACTCTGAAATGGCACACAAAGACCTTTGGAATAGAACGCCTGCTGCTTCGTTGAAATGAATACATTATTGTCTGAAAGTTTGAACCAGAAGTGAAACATTTTAATAGCCACAATCATGGCAGAGTCTAAATGACAGGGCACACTGTATACGTTCCACTCCCATGCACTGATTGTGCTTGCTCTTAAAAAGCACATTGTTCTTTGCTCCTGACAAATCATCACATCAGGAACTGCTTTCTAGTTTGTTTATTCACACTACGGCATTTTGGTTGATTTCAAGCTGACTGGTTGTGTTTGAGAGAGAGAGAGACAGAGAGAGAGAGAGAGAGAGAGAGAGAGAGAGAGACAGAGAGAGAGAGAGAGAGAGAGAGAGAGAGAGAGAGAGGCCTTCGAATCCCAATGAGTTGCTAATCAAGTAGTGAGCAAATGCTGAAGGTACACCGATCTAATCGAGGCTTTGGGTAAAAAGTTACAGCCGTTCCAACCCCTGATCAAACACAATGACAAAAGGGCCTCCCAGGCAAGGCAGGGGAGCGGGGGCAAAAAGGGGGGATCAAATATTTGCTAATCAACAGAACTTTGCAATGAGCTCCAGTGCTTTACCACTGCCGCTGATGCCAGAAGGCCTGCGCTCGCGAGCCTCTCTCTCTCCGTCTCTCTCTCTCTCTCTCTCCGTTTCCCCTCTCTCCTCCGTCTCCCCTCTCTCTCTCCTCCGTCTGCACTTCAAAGACGAGCGAGCGGCGCGATGGCAGCCGACAGCGGGGAGAACATAAGATGTTTAGTGTAACGTGTTTTTTTATTTATTCTTTTTTTTTTTTTTTAAATAAATCTTCCTTTAATATGCTAATCTCCCTCACGCCGGATGCACGCGCTGTTGACGGCAAATAAGCAATGAAGACGTCAGGAGGCGGAGAAGAGAACTGAAGCACAGGCAGGCCGTGAACTAGCCTTACATTATTCCTGAATGCGTGCACATTTTTACTCAAAGACACTCTAAGACAGGGCTTGGCATTAAAGATAATGTATATACAGTATGCATTCGGAGAGAGCGGTCGTAAACCCTGCTTTACATGACACTGGAAAAGACAGGCATGTACAGTACAAGCAGTCTTTCAGATGTCTCCATGGTAACATGTCTCCATGGCATAGGCCACAAAGGGATATATGAGGTGGGAAATGTTTGGAAAAAAAATAAATGTATGCATTATATTATGCATGTACCTATGTGAGTACAGCACCTTAAGCCATTCAACAAAACGACTAAAGTTACGCAATCAGGCAATGCCTCAAAAAACAGAGACAATCTTCTCCTCAAAGTCTTTGTAGAATATAATCACTTGCATAAGCCTAGGCCGCATAGATTTGTTCCACCAGCGTGCAGTTACGCAGTACATATAACCACAAGTCATGGTGAGATCAAGTGTCTTTTTTATGTATTTATAATTGTGCAGACTTTGTTCTGTAGTTTGTTTGTGTGTTTCAAAGGGATCAATGCCATCATGTACAGTATACTATAATAGTAGAGCAACTATATGAACTATCTATTCTATATCTAACTATCTAAGTACTATCGACCATATGAGTTGACTTGACTTGACTATGCCAGCTCTTACTCTTACCCCCCCCAACCCCCACAAGCACTTTAATGCTTTTTGCACTTATCATGCCCCTGCCTACTACCCCCCCGCCCCCCATACTGTATGCACAACAGGCGAAGGAACTGACCATTTCAATGCATTCTCTACTTCAGTAGTCATATGGATGTGTCAAATAAACATCCTTGTATTTTTGTATCCTTGTATCCTTGTATATTATACTAGTAGAGCAACTATATGCTATATCAACTATCATTTCCCATATGAGTTGACTTGACTTGACTTGACCACGGCGGTCTGTTCCCTTCAGCACTAAGCACCAGCAGGGCCAGTCAGTCTCCCTTGCTCCTGCTGTGCCATGCCCATGTCCAATCAGCCATGTTTACGGCCACTTACCGGCTCAACCGCGGACACTATCTCTCACACAAAAGAGCCTGGAGATCACATGTCCACATTTCCATGTCTGTTGGGACGGTCCCCTCGGATCACTTCGGTTTTGGCAACGCCGTAAAGGCTGCTCAGACACCGCTCAGGACTCCGTGCACCTCGTCATATGATTTATTAAACGTGGTCGGATACTCGTGACAAAATGCTGACATTGTTAAAACAGCACCTGCTTTCCAGCAGAGCTCCTTCCAAAGTATTCAAGGCTGTGAGTATGCTACTCATATAACTGGTATGAAAGATGAAAGTTAAATGACTTAGCATCCAACCCCTCTACACATCAATACAATAACATGTCAATTTTCTGTTAAGGTGTATGACTACTATGTAGTGGAGGGAAACTGGAAAAGCAAGAACAAAGTAAAAAAAAACAAACAACAACAACAACAAAAAGTATTTAATATTTGGCTGAATTATACTCTTCTCTTGTCTAAGGCACACAATACATGTTTATTTCCCCTCCAACACAACAAAATAACAATAATAATACCAATATTAATAATAACAAAAATGTTCGATACTCCTTACAGGCAGACAACTGAATCTCTGCATGAGGAGAAATATCAACAAAAGAGAAAGATTTTTCTATTTCTGTAATCTACAGTCTCGCCTATCCTTCATGACAATGCTCGAATGGCGTAGTTTGCATGTAATTACATTCATTGGGACAAGCCATGTGTGACACCAACCTCCTTCCGAAAGAGGAGGAGGAAGAGGAGGAAAAAGAAGCCCAAAACTAGCCCTCATCTGAAAGGCTCTTGGCCTGGCCTGAAATTACTCACATGCTAAAGGCACAAGGACACTGATCAAGGAGCAAATTTGGGTCCATTATCTTTCCCCTGTGTTATTAGAGAGGCCTGGTGCCATGGCGCCTGGTGCCATGACGATAACAACAACAACATGTCTGCCCCCACATGGGCTTTTCAAGACTGGACATCTGCAGATGCACTTAAAAGGGGTCTAATCACCATCAGTACCCATTCAACATGACTCAGATGGTAGCTATAACTAGATCTACATTTAAAATCATCTAGAATGATTTACAGTCCATGTAGGAGGGATCTTTCACCTAAAAGGATACAACTGACTGGATTAAGAAGTTGTCGATAAAGCCTCCTCTGTGAGCAGAATACAGTACCTGATAAGCATTTGCAATAACATTTGCAATAACACAAAAAAAGATTATCTTCCCATTCGGTAAGTCAAAGGTGACAAATCGAGTTGTTTGTATATGAAATATGTATAGTATACATCTTTTTGTGTTATTTCAGGAGACACAGACAGCAGGGTAATAAGGTCCAGTAAGTGACACAAAATAATCAGACGTGTCAGCAGACACAGTGAAGAGTGAAATTAACCAGATGGACATGCTCAGAGGGTGGTGTGTGTGTGTGTGTGTGTGTGTGTGTGTGTGTGTGTGTGTGTGTGTAGGGTGGGGGGGGGGGGGGGGTCAGGATAAGGAGCTGGGGGGGTGGGGGTTAAGGGGGGGAGACGGGGGAGGGCATAAACACATAAAAGGATTAAGACACATCACGTCAGTCGACCCAGTGATGTCACCTCAGTCAGAAAAGTCTGGAAAGCGTCCGAGGCGGCGGCAAGGAGGCCAGAGCCCTTCAGGACGCATTAGGAGTCTGGACAGAGAGATGACAGCCCCGTGTCCTGGGGGCATGACCCACACAGACACACACACACACACACACACACACACACACACACACACACACACACACACACACACACACACACACACACACACACACACACACACACACACACACCCCGAGTCCTGGGGGCATGACCCAAATGGGCATGAGACGCTCGACACTGCAGCCGCGCCAGTGTATCACCAACCCCACTGTCACCACCACCACCACCACCACCACTAGAACCACCACCGTAGGCCTTTGGCACTTCAGCACCACGGACAGCGGCCAAAGCCAATCAAAAGGCCAGGGGTGGCAGGCACAGATTCACTTTGCAACTGTGGCCGACCAATCACAGAGGGTGGGTGACGCTCTCACACGCTAGCCACAGTTCACACCTCGCTCTGTGTCTCGAAGCTGCTCAATCTCATCCTGTTTCATTAACATCACACACACAAGCACACACACACACACACTACACACACCACACACACACACACACTACACACACCACACACACACACACACACACACACACACACACACACACACACACACACACACACACACACACACACACACACACACACACACACACACACACACACACACACACACACACACACACACACCACAAGCCTGCAGATGAATATTAGCCTTGTAAGGGAGTACTCTGAACTGATGCAGACATTAATTCATGCAGAAGAGATACTACCTGTCTGTGCCCAACAGAAGCAATGTAACTCATGCTGGCATACAGTTGGGTGTGCAGGCACAGAGTCACTGGTGGCTTAACACTAGCTCTTGCATACCTGTATTCATCTAGAGTATCTGGTATGGGGATGTGGTCTAAAATAGAAAACTGATGCTTTACAATGACATTGTGAAATATGACGATGAAAATATATATTCCATATATCAAATTAGTGATACATTGTGATAGTTCTTGCTAGTTATCCTGTTATCTTCTTGCTTCTAAAATGTATTCCTTTGTTGTCAACTCTTGACTGCCTCTACTCTAAAGCATTTGGGCAACCTCATATTGTTTGTATCATGCTATACATACAGTACAGTGACTTGAGTTGACTACATTATTGTAGCTCATCCTGCATAGCTGGGGTGGTGGTAGTGTAGTGGCTAAGTAGCTGGGCTAGCATGCAGTAGCCTGAAAGTTGTGTGTTCAATTCCCCGCTTCCACCGTTGTGTCCTTAAGCAAAGGAACTTCACCCCAAGTTGGTCCAGGCACCACTGCCCTTGTAATACAACTGACATAATGTAAATTGCTTTGGATAGAAGCGCCTACTAAATTAATAAATGTAAATAGCTGACCCCCCCACTGGACGCACAGTAATGACCACCAGTGCATAGTTTCCCTCCGCAAGGCACGGCCCTGGCCTGTGAGTCGGAGGAGCTGCTTTTCTGTCGGCTATTAATAAGTTGGAGGAGGCTGAGAGGAGCGTGCCACTCCTCGCTGGCTCTCCGTGGGAGAGATGGAGCATCTTGGACAAACTCCCAGAATCCCACGCTACACTGAATTACCCCTCCGCCAATCTCCGGGGCTGAGGGGGTGGCGGCGGGTTGTTTTGTTATTTATTTGCTGAGTGAAAAGCCAAAAACCCTGACAACAAACAGCTCACACTGACAGGGGAATGGAAGCGGAGTGTGTGTGTGTGTGTGTGTGTGTGTGTGTGTGTGTGTGTGTGTGTGTGTGTGTGTGTGTGTGTGTGTGTGTGTGTGTGTGTGAGTGTGTGGAGATGACGTAACGTGAACTCGCTGGTACTGAGGCGTCAGGCGGGGTTTGCTTGACTAGTGCACAATAACCATACAAGCAGATAGACACCACACACAGACACACACACACACACACACACACACACACACACACACACACTGCCAAAGCTAGTCCAGGAGTGAGCCTTAGCAGATACAGTCCCATCTGTCCCTGTGACTGAAGACCCTCTGGGTGGTGAATGAGCAAGCAGGCCCAACGCTGGATGCTCTGAGAGGGCTGTGTTGGGGCTCTCCCTCTCTCCTCTATGGTTATGGTTATGGTCATGTTATTGAGTAGACGCTTTTGTCCAAAGCCTCTACGGACCTATGGACATCGAGCTACACACAATACACTGATGATGGCCTAGGGCCGAAACGCGCACATTTGTAAATAAATCAATAAAAGACTTATTAAGAGCAAACGCTTGAGAGTGCAGTTTTCTACTTTATTTGAATGCAGCTACGCTAACACTTCATCTTTCAAAGGCCTTGCAACAGTTTACATGCAGTCAGACACACAATCTTCCAGGGCATAGCTGCATTTTGATGCTTTACTGGTAGATACAGGTTATTACCCCAAACCCTGAAGTCAACACTAGACTGTAGCACAATACCGTAATTTCCCGACTATTAGCCGCAGCTTATACATAGATTTTGCAAAATGTCTTAAGCCATGAGGTTAATAGACGGGGGTAGTTAATATGGTATTAATACGGTTTTGTTCCTTTTAACTTGCATGAAACACTGTCCTGCGGCTTATACACAGTGTGGCTAATACACAGGAAATAACTGTAGCAAGTACAATCTAATGTTACTGCTCTATTAGTAGTGCTTTAATATGCTTTAATACACTTCTGTCTTAGTATACCACTGCTACAATGTCATATGATATATGACATGAGGGCAGATTGGTTAATGTATGATAACACTGGTATTACACTGGGGCATGTTTATTAGGCTTGCTATAGCTCAAATCAAATCGTGAATGTATTATAATGAGTTTAAACTCCACTATCAGCATTACCACAGCTGTCAAAACCACAACTGACTGGGAAAGTTTGAAGGCTCTAAAATCAATATGTATAAGTATTTTCAAAAGCCCAATAAATCATCACAGGAATTTCACAGTGAAAGGACGGCCGTTCTAATGAGGTTCCCATACTGTATATGCTGAATTACCATGTATATCACATATACACTGACAGAGACCACAGCTACCAAAGAAACATGAAAACTTCCCCCATTAAAAGTGGCCGTCCAATCTCGACAACATGAAAAGACACAGGCAGCTCCATTCTTCACTATTTTCCAACAGTTAATGTTATTTCATACACTGGAGATGGCAATAGACCCCCAACCCCCCCACCCACTCAACCTCACCCCCACCTCAATCTCTATCCTACCCCCCCTGCCAACCCCCACCACCACCCCCCTAGGGGCAGCTTGGGCGCTGTGCAAAATCAAGCAGAAAAAGATGTTCCCGACACAGAGGCAGAAGAGGGAGAAAGAGAAATAGAGAGACTGAGAGAATTAGAGAGAGAGAGAGAGAGAGGGAAATAGAGAGAGAGCGAGAGAGAGAGAGAAATAGAGAGAGAGAGCGAGAGAGAGAGGGAAATAGAGAGAAATAGAGAGAGAGAGAGAGAGAGAGGGAGGGAAAAATGGAGGTGCTTTCAGAT
>NC_085013.1:23384506-23392006 GCF_963854185.1 Sardina pilchardus | reverse complement strand
ACACAATGTTG
Organism: Sardina pilchardus; assembly: GCF_963854185.1. NCBI lineage: Eukaryota > Metazoa > Chordata > Actinopteri > Clupeiformes > Clupeidae > Sardina > Sardina pilchardus. The sequence goes on along the minus strand of NC_085013.1, from coordinate 23,391,995 downwards.
AATGCACAGTAATTCAGCATTGCATAATACATATTTCTTACTCAGAGTAACACAATGTAGGAATTCCCCTTAACTGATCAATGCTCAATGTACTGGGTACCCATTTAGCGGTAAGGAGGTGTCTAAAAAAACACCATGATCCTACCCGCGACAGCAAAGTCACATACACAAACATAAACAAACGTGACTTCCTGTGACATCCCTGACTCCGCCGTTAAGACAAAGCAGTTTGTGCCTTTGTTGTCACTACACTGGCCAAAGCCACTTTGGCTGCTTTTGCATAACGTACTGTAAGACCACAGCACATAATAGAAACGAGGAAGCCAAGATCAACAGAGGGGGCATTCCAAGTACATGGTTTAGTGACAAACCTGGGTAAGTTAACTCAGAATAAGTGGTAAACCTCCTAATAGAAGAGCTGTAAGTCTATATTCTCCTAACAAAACAATGCGTTGGGCTCTTGTTGTAGAAGGATTACCACTTGCTCTGAGTTAACTTGCCCAGGTTTGTCACTAAACCACGTACTTGGAATACCCCATATGTCTGTCAGAGTAGGACTAGAAACAAAAAAAAAACATGGTAGGCGTAAACAGTATACACTACAAAGAATCCCATGATACGCAGTCCAGTGTTCCTTAGCTAAATCAATAACAGATAATGACGGGGGAGAAGGCATGAATCAGACCTACGATAGCTTTGTTCGTCTACCTTCTAAAAAAACCTCATAACACGGGCAAAAAAACAAAACAAAATCACACCAATCAAATGGCAGCCTCAAACACAGTCAGTTTTACCGAAGTCGTAGCCATCAGGACCTATTGCATGCATTCAGTGTGAATCCAATGTGGTTTCACCATACGCTAGTTTAAAGGAGCAATAAAGTCCCCGGCGAGAAAATCATTACTACATTCACAATGTACATCATTGTAACAAAGGCTTCAGTGGCTATAGGCTCCGGGTCCACATGTGATTATGAAGTATTGCTGTCATGACGGACCTATGTGCTGTGAATATCGCTATTGATTGCGGATCCGCAGACAAGCATCCAAAAGCCATAAAGTATGAATTATCTGCGCCCCGCACTGAGCGCTGGATTGATGGGCGCATTGATCCCTTCGGCTCACCGCTCATGAGCTCCCCTGAGCTATTTAGCATCAGCGCAAGAGGAGATCCACAGGATAAACACCAGCAGATTTCACATGCACCAATCAACTGATACGACCCCCCTCCCATTGAAAGCCCAGGCTCAGCCTCTCTAACACCAAGCTAGGGCTGGCGGTAAAATGTATTTAAGCTTGGCACACACTTTCAGGATGGAGTAGAGTGGTAGGGAAACTGTCAGAAAATCAGCCGATCCTCTGTTTGGGTGCGAGCAGACAGACTATCTCCGATAGCTCGCTATCCTGTCCCGTGGCAAAGGTCGGCCATGTTAAATTCATAAGCAGTCTTTGATGTCGCTGTGATCTTGGGAGGCCACAACCCAACAGCAACAGGTCTTGCCTGAGACAGGTAAACACAGATAACGCCACACAAGTCTGCCGTGCGGCCGTCCACACGGCACAGACAGGTGCAGAGTACCTGAGGGCCCAAGAAGACCCATTTACGGCCTAACTGCTCCAATCAGTGAGCCGCGGCTTATGCATTGATTTTGCTACATTTCTTCAGCTATGAGGTTAATTCAGGGGGGCAGTTAATATAGTGTTGTTAATATGGTTTTGTTTCTTTTAACTTGCATAAAACACTGTTTACGCGGCTTATACACAATGCGGCTTATATGCGAGAAATTACTGTAAACAAAGCCGTGTTTCCCTTAAGTATAGAGGAAAAAGAAGAAACTGTATGTAGAAAAGGATGCATGTCAGATTAATACCATTAGAAGCAGAGGGGTATGGAATAGGTCAGGTTTTTTTACGTGGAAGGAAAATAACTTGTCTAGTTCAGCCAAAGTAAATTCTCGCCAGTTGTTTTTATGGCCTTATCAGATGATCATGATCATCAAAAATGAAATGAAACAGTAGTGTTAATCTGGCTATTGGGTCTTAATCTAATCTAACAGACAACCTGTGGTGCAGCTTGATCCCATGTTATATGGCCTGAAGCATGTAATATGGTATGCACACGCACACACACACGTGCTCACGAAGCGCACACGCACACACACACACACACACACACACACACACACACCTCTGGCAAACATGTATCACAGCATGTTAAAATGTATCCGGGGGAAGTCTTTGATCCTGCGCCTGCAATCAGTGTGATCTTTGCTTAAGAAGTGTAGTAGACGTTTAAAAGTTGTGTGTATATGAAGAGTCGTGAGCTCTGGGAGATAATCTGGGTTTTGATGTATCTGCATCCGAGCGTTGAGATATGTGAGCCACATCACAAGTGATGTCCACACTACAGAGGCCATATCACCCAGCACAGATTTCCCTTCAACATGATAAGAGAATAAATTATATTTTTTTATTCTTAAATGAATTTTCATCATTATTTAATTTCATACAGGTTTCATACATGTAGGCTACTCTCAATATCAGGGAAATGTGAAAGCTATGTAATGTTAATGCTAAGCGATACATTTTTAAGAAATAATCATTTGCGATGTCTGTCTGACAGCGTTGGAAATGAAAGAACAACCAGAATTGGCCACACAGAGAGAATTATGCACGTTATGAGTTGAGAGTGAGGACACATGGAACAAACTTGCCATCACAGCAGTGGAGATGGGTGTAAAATCCTACAAATTTGCATTCTTGCAAGAAATTATCATTTATCAATAACACATGTATTATCGCCAACACTTGGTGGAAGCACTGTGCTCTCTCCAGAGCTCCAGGTCCTGCTGTTCACAGCGCTTTTAATAGCAGCAGTGAGCGGCGAATGGCTAATCACATATTACAACACCGCTGGGCTCTAAGGACAATCACACTCACTCTGCTCACAAGTCCGCACAGCTGCTGCGAAAGTGTGCGTGTGTGTGTGTGTGTGTGTGTGTGTGTGTGTGTGTGTGTGCTGTGTGATTAGATACAGTAAGTTAGTCATTTGCTCTCACACTGTACAAAATGACTGATGATCAGGGTTGGGAGTTCAAAGTTCACATGAGGTCAGATGCTCCCAGACACAGGAACAATCAAAAATGTTTAATGTTTTGTTTCTAATGATTATGCTTCTGCGCTGAGACTGAGATGTTATTTTCTGTGATGATTTTTATTTTGTTATTCATAGCTTTCTGCCTGAGGTCAAAGCGACCCTTTCATTTTATTATTTGCGAAAATAGGAAAACTGACAACAGTAGACTGGCTTCTTGTATTATTATTATTATGATTACTGTGTCAGTTTGTGTTTCTAACCAAGTGTTGTGAAATTGCACTTGGGTGCAGCAAAACACCAAGGCTGAAAAAGTTCTCCGATCGATACCGAATAAACAAAATGATTCACACACAAATCACTCAAGTTATTTGTCCTGCATAGCTCTATTACCCCAACTGTCCAGTTCACTTTGTGCTTTATAGCTTGTCCCCACTGTTTGATATCTGATTATAGCCTCATACATCACATTCAAAAACTATTGAAAACTCCATAAGTTTGAAGTTAATCATCTCATTGACATGGCCCATAAACTATGCTCGAGGCACGCATGCATAGATCTGTCAAGAGGGACCTATAACCATAAATCTAATAGCAGAGAGCGTTGGAAAAAGAAACACTCCTTGCAAAGCAACTTTAAAAAGCAGGTGGGGGGGGGGGGGGTGAGGCGGTGGCTCTCATCTAAAATGGCTGCACTCTTGAAAGGAGACTACTGTCTTTGAAGTCTTTCATTTCACACACATTTAGCATTTAGCGTGATTAGCATACAGTGTTCACTAATACACTGAGAGAATGCAAAGCCTCGGAGATTTCTCCTTACTGATTTGTGCTCATCTAGTGGAGATGATGAACCAAGAGAATATTCTTCAGAGATATGGAAAAAGGTTCAGAGAGGGGAACTCCTGATTCCGCATAAAGGTTATTGGACCAGACATGTGTGGATGGAACTGGAAATCTATCCCAGAATACAAAGCAAAACAAAGACGGCTCCTTTTTTTGACAGATTAGATTGTAGAGATTGGAGACAAGTAAAATCAAGAGGTCATAAAGTCTGGGTCTATGTGGGAAATTTATGGGATATTTTCTTACTTCAAAAACAAATAAAGTTTATCCTGCCAGTGCTAAAATATATCTCGTCTTGAAGTACAGTATGCCAAACAGAAACGTTCACTTAGCAAAATAGTTTCAGATAACTGGCTTGCCACTGTCATACTACTGTATGTCAGCACAGTTTCTTGGGGAAGAAAAAAATAATAATAATTTGAGATGATCCAGGCTTCTTGATCTCTGTCTGGCCAGTCAGCAAGCTGTAAGGGACGCCTGATCCATGCCCTTTGAATATTGGTTGTGTAACTCCATATTCACAGGGCTCAAATGAGTCACTCCACAGGATGTCTCGCTCACACAGGAAGTCTTGCCCACACTGGGTCAGAGATCCAGAACCACACTACAGAGTCACACCTCTGCTGTGACTTCCACATAATGGTCTCACACACACGGTAATCAGAAGTGTTTAAGCAGAAGTAAAGTGCAAAAGCAGCGTTATAGCACTGTAGCAGCAGGCTTCATTCCGTCTCTCCTCCACAGGCTCCATTGAGGGGAACCTTTCTCATCTTCACCATCCCGGCCTGAAGAAACCCAGAAACCCTCATCCTGCCCCCCAAAAAACTCCTTTTCTACCCAGAATCCTTTTGGCCCTTTGACCCTTGCAAGACTGTGCCAGAGAACCAGTTTTACAGTAAGCCCTGAGGATGGGTCTAGTGTTCTGTGTCGTTTGTGTGCGTGTGTGTGTGTGTGTGTGTGTGTGTGTGTGTGTCTGTCTGTCTGTCTGTCTGCATGTGTGTGAGTGAGTGAGTGAGTGAGTGAGTGACACAGAGAGAGAGAGAGACAGAGAGAGAAAGTGTATCTGTGTGTGCGTAGTGTCTTCAGCCCGCGTAACTGCTCTCTCTCTGCTGTCAAAAACAAGTCAGAGTCTTGTAGAGACACACGCACTCGAGAAAGTACATCTTGTCTGGCGAGGAACAAAGACAGTAAATTAGCGTCAGCACCAGGCCTGCCGTTCTGTTCTGTTCTGTTCTCTTCTCTTCTTTTTTCTTCTCTTCTCTTCTCTTCTCTTCTCTTCTCTTATCGTCCGTCGGTCAGGGCTCCGCTTCACTTGCTCGCCGTGATAAAATATTGAGCTGTTTTCCCCTCCAAGCGGTCAGCCTGTCATCTGCTCCTTTGTTTGGCCACCATTTTGTGCAAGGTCATAAACTCCGGCTCTACACAGGGTCAGAGGGTTAAATTACTGGCCTGGATCTCAGCACTACGCGGGGGGGAGGGGAGGGTGGGGAGGGGCTCAGGCTCCAGGTACTCCTATTCAGCTCTCTCTCTCTCTCTCTCTCTCTCTCTCTCTCTCTCTCTCTCTCTCTCTCTCTCTCTCTCTCTGTCTTTCTCTGTTTCACTTACTCATTCACTCACTCACACACACACACACACCTACACACAGAAACACACACACACGGCACAGAGCACTCAATGTGGGAAAACTGACACCTGCTACCGTAGTGCTGTGTTGCGCAGTGTTAGCGAGCAGGGCGGTTGCTAAGTATTTAACCCGGAGCGTGAAGCCCGATCAGCTGTCCCTATGCACTGTGACTCTGGCATCTAGGTGAGTCTGTTCATGAGAGGACTCATCCTTTTAGCTTGGACTCTCCATCTCTCTCTCTCTCTCTCTCTCTCTCTCTCTCTCTCTCTCTCTCTCTCTCTCTCTCTCTCTTCCTCTCTTTTCCCTCCCTCCCTCCCTATCCCCCTTTCCCCCTCACTTTCTCCCTCTCTGTTAGCCATTTCTCACTGCAACCTCTGATCCTCCAAGGCCTGGCTATTAGGCCTGTGCTGGCTTGCTGCCTGTGTGTGTGTGTGTGTGTGTGTGTGTGTGTGGATGTGTGGATGGGTATGGTGAAGAGTATGTGTGTGCATGGTGATGTGTGTGTGTAGTGAAGTGTGCGTGTATGATAAAGTGTGTGTGTGTGTGTGTGTGTGTGTGTTTAAAAAGCGGGAAACATACACATACACACACACACACACACACACACACACACACACACACACACACACACACACACACACACACACACACACAGCTCTGCCAGCACACAGCTCATGCATTTTTAAAAACACACATTATTCAATTTCTGTCCAACATGCTGCTGAGAGTAGACAGTGGAGCAATGCGGGGTGTACCAGAAACAAGTGTGGCATAGTGCAGTCTGGGAGTAGAGGGGAAGGGGTGCGTGATGGGTGCGTGTGTGTGTGTGTGGGGGGGGGGGGCACGGTACAGACGGGGGGGGGGCGGGGGGGGGGGGCTGGGGTCCTCCAGCGAGCTGTCGGAGCTCCTGGGCTTCAAGCTGGCGTCTGTCGCTACTCAATGGCCTTGAAAAATCAGAACTCTATCCTAGTGTGACTCTATGTTACTCTTCTCTAGCTATCCTTTAGCCACACGGGTAATCTGAGCCATTAATGTACTGTTTACTGTCATGGAAAAAGTATGTTGGAGGGCCCCTCAACAGTAATGTGACTGGTGGTACTAACCAATTGTTACTACTTCTGTAATCAGATCGCCTTTTGGTGTTTTAAGCCCCCAACGTCGTTTTCCAGGCAGTGCGGCATGGAAGAACCAAGGGTTAGGGTTAGGGTTAGGAAGTTAGGGTTAGGGTTAAGGTTAGGGTTAGGGTTAGGGTTAGGTGCCTTGAAGTCGACAGTCGCAGCACTGCCTTGAAGTCTATGGTGGGCACTTCAAATCAGTGGAGACCAGTGCTGCATTATGTGCATTTAGCATGAGGAAAGTTATGCCTTAGACAGAGTCGAACTTTCCCAGAGAATATGTTTGTCTGAACAGATAAAAATCAAACTATTTTGTGTCAACATTACATCTCAATTTTACCTCTCCATCCAACTCTGAGTGTACTCCGAGCTACTTCCTAAAATTGTTTGTGAGTGTCTGGCAAATGTTCTTGGAAAACTCCAACCAAACAGAAAACTGTTTGTGAACATTTGCGAATGTTTTCCCTTTTGAATGCACCTCTACAGGGATGTCCCTCCTAACTCACTCTGGCTCAATGAGAGGTGTGTTCAAGATTGTTAAATGATGAGGTACTCTGCTCATTGTTCTGCTGTGTTTGTGCACTAATAATGGCTCATATAAATAAAACATGTGCTTTGATGAGATGAATGAAAATGTTAGTGTTTCTCTGTTTGTGCGTGTGTGTATGCTGTATGTACAGTATGTGTGATTCTCTGTGCATGTGTCTGAGTGTGTGCGTGTGTTTGCTTGTCTATATGCTAGTATGTGTTTCTATGTGTACTCGTGTGTATGTGCATTTCTTTAAGCGTGTGTGTGTGTATGTGTGTTTCTCTA
>NC_085013.1:23362006-23377006 GCF_963854185.1 Sardina pilchardus | reverse complement strand
TGTTTCTACCACAACTGACAGCACTATTTAAAAGAATGAGAACCATGCAAAACAGCACGAGTACAGCACAAAAGCAAGAACGCAGACAACCCTCAGGCGTCTCCTGACGAGGCAACAGAAAAGAGGCCGCGACGGAGACATCCCTGGGGAAGAGATTCCTCCAGAAGACGCCGCGCAGAGAGGTACAGAGAGCTGGCCTACAATAAACAGAGATACCTGAGGCCCTCGTTTAAACGACAGGCAACAAGCAACATCTAAAGTCTATAACTAAAGCTAATCCAATAAGGTGGCGATGTATACACGCTAATTCAATACCGTGAGAGAGACCCTACACACAATACATCAGTGGGTCAGCTCAATGCTCCCACACCACAGGATAGCTTTACATTAATTTCCTGTGCATTAGCCGCTTTGTGTATGAGCCACAGGACAGTGTTTATGCTCTTTTAAGTCAAAAGAGGCAAAATTATATTAATACTATATTAACTGCCCTCATGAATTAACCTCATAGCTGAAGAAATTTAGCAAAATCAATTAATAAGGCTAATAGTTGGGAAATTACGGCAGTTCATGCATCAGACACTTCACTCATTCCCTGAGTATAAAAAAACTGTGGTGATGGTGGTGTTAAAATCTATGTCACTGTAATCTTAAATTTGTGTAAGTACAGAGTATCAGCATGCTATTACACTATACACAATATACTGTTCTGTTTATGTGCTGAAGTGTTGGGGATTAAATGACATTGTGACATTATGACATGACAGAAAGGGTATGTGCCGGGCTGTGTGTGTGTGTGTGCGTGTGTGCGCGTGTGCGTGTGTGTGTGTGTGTGTGTGTGTGATGGTGGGGGGAGAGGGGTGGTGGTATTGTTGAGCAGTCCCCGAGGACAGCCATTTCATGCCACTAACTTGCTATTGTTTGCTGACATATGCCAATGCCAATGTGAAGAATGGCACTCTGACTGATACGATCACCCTCAAATGTGCTCTGAAGAGCACGCTCTCAGGATATGGGCTCTTCAAGGGCAAACACACAAAGCCAACCCGTAAGGTTTTACAACAGCTGCTCTCCCTGCACAGTTCCTGCTTCTTTCACATGTTCTCTGACTGTATCTCGACTGTTATTCCCTGCAGAGGTATGCTAAACGCACACACAAACACACACACACACACACAAACACACACACACACACACACACACACACACACACACACACACACACACACACACACACACACACACACACACACACACACACACAGATGTCACTCTTATACAGTAGCTCATCAAATCTACAGCTGACATAATGAATGCTTAAAGGTTATGTTGGCTGAGAAGATTAGTTTTGAGAATTGGTGTCGGAAAATTGGAATTGAAAAGAGATTAAATGACGATTAGTGGATTTTGTATGGCTTTGGTCTCCTGTATCTGTTTGTAAGTCCCTATTGTAATCCTGTGCACACAAGACCACAAAGTCAAAAACACACAGCAGTGTGTGCCCCATGAACCTGACTGAACGTGATAAAAATAGCGACTAGTACGACAGATTACGACCGAGTACGACTGATTTGACCTAAAAATCGGACATTTTACAGTTTAGGGAGCAACGCCAATCATATTCAATAGTGTCAATATACAAATCCATATTAACATCAATATTGATATTCAATATTTGATTACCCACCATCTGGTCTAATTGTAACAGTTTTGCATTGTCTATAGTGAGACAAATATTCTTTACTTATATTTTATGGTCCAGTTGACCATAACATTAATCTGGCCCTGACCTAGAATTCCAGAGAGCTTTTATCCATCCATGATTAAACGAACCACATACCTTATCTATGGTCAAAGGTAATGTAGACCTTAACCATAAAGGTAACGCATATACCTTATCCATGGGTAAAGCTAACACATACTTTATCCATAGATAAAGGTAATATCTACTTGTATACAGTATGTAGTATAGATATGCAGTTATAGCAATAAGGTACTGTAGGTGCTATACGTAAGGTATGTGTTCTGTGTTTGGAGTTGAACCCTTGACTGCCAGCGTTGACTTGTTCTATAGGATGAGCAATCAGAACATATTTGGTGGCGACTTAATAGGCAGCTGCTACAAATACCACCACTGTTATTGTGTTGAAGGGACACATGTAGTTCACCGTTGATGCACTTCAGGGAAAGAGAAGAGAAGAGAAGAGAAGTGAGAGAGAGAGAGATAGAAGTGAAAGAGAGAGAGAGATTTGAGATTTTAAAAGCTTCTTTATTGGTCTACAAAACCCATAGCAAACAAACCAACAGCAAATTCATACAGTTAGCATTTTGTACAGACAAGACTCCTTGCCTTCAGTAACAATACAAAGAGAGAGAGAGAGGGAGAGAGAGAGAGAGAGAGAGAGAGAGAGAGAGAGAGAGAGAGAGAGAGAGAGAGAGAGAGAGAGAGGAGAGAGAGAGAGAGAGAGAAAGAGGATGATAGAGTGCATTTTTCCCCACGGAGCTTGCATACTTCTTGTCAGGGTGAAAGAACGGTTGCAGAGACAAAAAAAAAAGCAGAAAGGACTAGGAGGAAGGAGATGAATAAACATTTTTTTCAGCATCACTCAGTGCTGTTGGGATGCAAATGGAAAAGGAACGAGAGCACCATGGTCTTAACTCAAGCAGACAGGGCAGCATGAACACATGTGTAATAATGTCTCCACTCGTACGGAGGGATTTAACACAAGCAGTGCCAGAGACAGGGAGAGAGAGGAGGAGGAGGAGGAGCAGGAGGAGGAGGAGGAGGAGGAGGAGGAGGAGGAGGAGGTAGACAGACAGAAAAGACGAGAAACAGAGAAGAGAGAGAGAAATAGAGGAAGAGAAGATAAGCTGAGGGAGAGATAGAGGAAGAGAGGGAGAGTCAGGGGGAAGTTGAGAGATAGAGGATGAAAAAGAGAGAGAGGGAGGGATGAAGAGAGAGGCAGAGAGAGAGAGAGAGAGAGAGAGAGAGAGAGAGAGAGAGAGTCGGAAAAACCCAGTGAGAGCCTGAGATGGGACTTCGGTATGACAGCAGTGTGACGCAGTGCTGAGAACGCTACATCAGACGGAATTTACGGCGGTGTCTGACTGTCAGAGGGCCGCTGACTACGCTCTGACGAAGCACTTCTGCTTCTCTGGGAAACCAGACACGTCTGTTTATTTTACTCTATCTCTCTCCCTCTTTCTCTCTCTCTTTCTCTCTCTCTCTCACTCTCTCTCTCACTCTCTCTCTCTCTCTCTCTCTCTCTCTCTCTCTCTCTCTCTTTAAAATATCCAGAGATCATCTCTTTAAGTATGGACCGCGAAGAAAGTCACAGCCTTGGATCCATCTCTCTTCTCGCACGTCAGCTGAACTCACGGCCGAAAGGATTTATTTATGAGGGCCAGCCCTCAAACGTCATGGTCTCCAGAATACCAGCTGCCTGTTAGGCTAGCAGGCTGAGCACAAACTGAGCTAGTGGTTTTGCCATTGGAGAATACAGTATGAGAATCTTGGTAAGGTTATAAGTGCCATACTATCAGCAGTAAGGACAACAGCATCACTAATAAATGAATACGTCTGTTCAATTGTGACAATATATACAGTATGCATATATATATATAGCTTACAGTAGCCAAAACCTACATTTTCGCTTGATGCATGCCAAAAGAGTGATGTGTATACATTTGTTCAAAGTATCTATAAACTCATGAAGTTTATGTGTATAACACCGTGTCCTAACTGCAAGCGACGCGACCGAATGAGTGCGACAAAATCAGTTCCATCCCTGTATTTTCAATTGGAATGTCCTGACTGAATGCGATGCGATCGAACGCGACAAGTTGCTTTGCTACGCGACTTCTTGAACCCTGTTTTGTCGCGCTGTCCGTTTCTATTTTAGTCGCGTCGCGTCGCCTTGACATTAACTTCTTCACGACGTAACAAAGGTTCATTAAAGAACGTTGACGCATACAATGTGGACACAAACTATCCGACAGTCGCGCAGTCGCTTACAATTAGGACACGGTGTTAGGGTGTTGTAAACATCCTTCTTTATTAAAGACCCATCCATGGCAATGCTGATAATGGATTATATAGCATTCCAGTCTGTTGAGATGAATCCTTTTTGACTTAGGAGTCTTAGTGAGTGCCTAAGGGTCTTCTTTTCTATTCTTCTATTCTTTCACAATAAAAACAAGTAAAAATCAGAGACATACAATTAGCAGCAGAATAATACAACACGTACAGCAGCAGACTCATTCTCAACCGTCTTCAGTAGTTCTCTCTACTGCTGTTACCTCGAATACTAGTAATGTCAGGCTTGCTATGCTATAGTATTACAGGATAGGCTACTATTGCTAGTGCTACTACTACAAGCATGAAAAGCTAGGCTACTAGCTACTGGCTAACTACTATTAGCACTGCTGCTGCTACTGGGGGTCATCCCTATGTTCCCCAGGTCCTATGTTCCCCGGTTGGTTCCCCGGTATGTATTGCGACCCGGGAACATAGGACCCTTTTGGGGGAAAGTGGGGAACATACAGTACATGTAGGACCCTTTTTCACCAATGTACCAATAAAAAGGGTCCTATGTTCCCCTGTCCCATACAAAGTGGGGAACATAGGACCCGATAGGACCCGGGGAATATAGGTACGCTCCCCTGCTACTGCTACTACTACTGCAGCAGCTATTTCTCCACAGGTGTGTACAGGTTCATGTACAGGTGTGCATGGATGAAACGGATGTGTGGTGGCCCTCCCCTCTGAGGGCGGGACGGTTGAGGAACCTGCATGGTGGAGTAGGGGAAGGGGGAAGAGACAGCTGACCGCAGGGATCTCCCCTGGTGAGCCTCCACCTGCGGCAGGCTGCTACTACATCTTCCTCATCTGAGACACTCTCAGTCTCTGAGGAGATGAGGTTTGCCATGACTGACAGCGCAGTCCACAAATCAGTTACTAAAAATACCAGTCTCTCTCTCTCTCCCTCCCTCTCTCTCTCTCTCTCTCTCTCTCGTGTATGAAACTGTCATCCTGGTGTCCTCATGTTTCTTTGCCTTTGTTCTCTCTCTCTCTCTCTCTCTCTCTGTCATTGTTGAGGACTATGATTGTTCAATATGTCCATCATCTCTCAGTTTTTGCTTCCAACTCTCTCACTTTTGCCTCACTCGCTTCTGTCATTCTTTCATATTTCCCTCGACATATTCTTCAGTTGTTCACTTTATACATGTAAAGTTCTAAAACAGTGAGACAGCATTTGTACTGTATGTCTTCTCTCTCTCTCTCTCTCTCTCTCTCTCTCTCTCTCTCTCTCTCTCTCTCTCTCTTTTAAATCAGCACTAACACCTATTACAGCATTACAACAACAAACCATACGTGTACCAGTATCCATTTATTTGTTATTGTTTGTTGTTTGTTTGGTTGTTTTTTTTGTCTTGCAGTGGAACACCACATACCGTAGCACACCTGAGATTTGGAGCCATTTGGAGGTTTTGCATCTCTACACACTTTATACTCAGCCTTTCCTCCATCAATTAAAGTTCTTTTAATTAGCCTCTTAATCCAAACCCCCACAGCGCTCACACAGCCATTAGCATAGAGTGCTAAACTACAACACGTAAAAATCGCCACGTTGAACACTGACACACATTTTGCACAAATGAAAAAAATATATACAATATCATAAAGTCGTTACATAGTCCGCACAAGGAAGGGAGGAATAAAAGGGGGCCATACCTTTGCTTTTGGCTATGGAGAGGAGAAGAGAAGTGCGTAGTGTGTGACGTACAGAAGGAGATGAGAGGAAGTATAGTATCCAGACAGAGTCCAATCAGAGGAACAGAAGTGGGAGAAAGAGAGGAAGAAAGAGAGGGAAAGAAAACATTGTTGAGAACAAGATTCACTTCCGTGGGAGTCCTTGATGAGAATTCAACAAAGCACGTCATGGAAAGCCTCTTTTGCATCCCCATCAAATACATTTAAAAACACACGGCACTGCACAGCAAATCAAACCAGACACTTTGCGCATGCAAAAACACCAAAGCCTCATTATGTACGGAAGAATAGGAGGAAGAGTGGGAAGTATATACCTTGTTCTGCCATCATCATGTGGGCGAAACCTTTGAGGGGGGGGAACATAGAGAAAGACAAGAAGAGAGAGAGAGAAAGACAAAGAGAGTGAGTGAAAAAAGAAAGCATGCATTCATCAGAACACATGATTCAGTTCAGGTTCTGTGGTGTGATATCACATATTTCCCCGTACAGAGAAGCATGGCACCAAACACACGTGACAACAAAAGCTTTCCCGTTTGTTCGGTCGGAATAAAAAAGCTTTCGGGAGGCATTAAGATTCAGGGGAAATCACATTTCCTCTCCTACTGACAGAAGGGGCTGAGGAAACCGCAGGGAATGTCTTAGTACAGCTACATCCAGGGGACTTCATGAAAATCAATTATGTAAATACATTTACAAGCCAGAATCACTATTCACTGTCAGAGGCAATGTACTGTTAGATTCAAGTTTCAAAGCTGCTACAGTAACCTTAATAGCTAATCAATAGAATACAGTTATATTTATGCTTTCTCTTATTGTGGCGTATCATTTTGATAGCACAGTGAGTCGTAACATAAAAGGAAAAGGAAAGGAGAACTGATTAATGTCTGCAGTCGCTGTAACTTCTACGTTGATGATCATATGTTCTTTCAACTCACCTGGGATGGCGTTGACCTCTGTTGTTCCAGTTTCAGGAAAAGATACAATGGGGGATAAAAGGAGGACGGAGAGGGAGAGGGAGAGAGAGAGAGAGAGAGAAGGGAAGAGTTTGAACGTTAGAGGTCACTCAAGGTCATTTTTGCATGAGGGTCTATCATGCAAACACACAGACACTCATCAGCATACACAGCGCCCCTATGTGAGGGCCTGTGCATGTTCAACATGGAGGTCCAGCCTCCCCACACCTCATCTGTCCCGTCCCGAAAGAAGGCAGGAAGCAGATCAACTCATATGGTTCCATTATTACACTCCCAGATCACAGATCACAACACCAACAGCTTGGACACTCCCAGGTCAGCAGTTGGACACTGGAAACAGAGTTGGTTCAGATCTGGTGCTGACTGGGACCGCGGGCAGCAAGGAGCTTTTTTTTGGATCAGAACCCATTCAGGACCAGACCTGTTCCAGACTGAGTTGCTATCTGGACCACCCAACCATGGCAGAGTTCTAGAAGGACTACACTGCCTCCCCAACCACGGCAGAAGAGTTCTAGAGGAACTACACTGCCTCCCCAACCACCCAACCATGGCAGAAGAGTTCTAGAAGGACTACACTGCCTCCCCAACAATGGCAGAAGAGTTCTAGAAGAACTACACTGCCTCCCCAACCACCCAACCATGGCAGTAGAGTTCTAGAGGAACTACACTGCCTCCCCAAACCTCATCACCCACCTTCATACCCAAACACATGCTCAAACACCACTGTAGTGCTTTGATGCCCAATCCCTCCCCCAAACAATCTCTCCCAAGCACCCATAAATCCTTGCAGGCAGCTTGGCCTACTCCCACAGAGAAGGGCTACTGATTTATGATGTTGGCATGGATTTAGCTTTTCTTTCCTTCCATCTTTCTCTCTTTTTCTTTTTTTCCTTCCTTCTTCTCCTTCTTTCTTTCTTTCTTTCTCCCTTTTTTTTGCTTTTGAGTGTAATTTATTTTGGGTAACCCTGTGGGTAACTGTGTGATCCTCTGAGTCAGTTCATCCCCACACTGCAGACACATAGGCTGGCCTCTCCCACGGCTGGCACCCTGGCACTCTATTCTGGCATGCACCGCTCTCCACCTCTCACACACACACACACACACACACACACACACACACACACACACACACACCACTCTCCACCTCTGCCACACTCTCCACCACTTCATTAACACTCACCGACATTAACGCTCCCTGAACAGCGACCAATCCTGTGGCCCTAAATGAGGGCCGAGGGCTGAGACGGACCAATTGTCCACCTCTAAATAAGGACTGAGTGTTAAAACTGGCCAATCCCAAACAATTAATTGGTTAAAGCAGGCCAATCCAATATTGCTACAACAATTGAACTGAAGACTGAGGCAGACCAATCCTGTGCTACTATAAACAAGTACTCAAGGTTGAAGCTGGCCAACCCTGTGCTGCTAAACGAGGGCTAAAGGTTGAGGCTAGCCAATCCCGTGCTGCAACAACGAGGACTGAAGGTCGAGGTTGGCCAATCCCATGCTGCTAAACAAGGACTAAAGATTGAAGCTGGCCAATCCCATCCAGCTAAATGTGGGCTGCGGGCTGAAGGTTGAGGTTGGCCAATCCTCTGCTGCTAAACGTGGACTGAAGGTTAAGGCTGTCCAATCCTGCTTTGCTATACACAAACTGGTTGAAGCTGGCCAATGCCATGCTGTTAAACGTGTGCTGAAGGTTGAAGCTGGTCAACCCTGCATTCAAGAGTACTGCTAGAAAATTTGGGCCCTATGGCAGGCAGTAATTTAATATAGACAACATAGTGTTATCGAGGGGGCTCTCTGGGGGCCCCCTGTCAATGCTGGGCCTTAGAATCGTCCTAACTTTCCCCCCGCCTAGCAGTGCCCCTGCCTGTGTTACTATACACGAGGGCCTAAATGAATGGCTGACCAATCCTGCGATGCTAAACATGGCCTGAAGGTTAAGGCCTGGTCAATCTTGTACTGTAAAGTTCAAAGTTCAGAGTAATAAGAGAGCTGTGAGCTAAGGCTGACCAACCCCTGGCCACTGAGTGGGAGCTGCTGGCTGAGGCCAAAGGTCATTAAGGGCGGAGCAAGATACTTCATGAGAAGGCACTTCCTGGAACCCGGATCGCAAGAGGGAGGGGGGGCAAAATCCCCCTTTATGCAGAGCTGTTCCATTGAAGTCTATGGACATGACACGCATGACCCACCCCCTTTATGCAGAGGAAGTGATCCCCATTTTGCGCCCGCCCATAGACATGAAGTACGACGACGTATCTTGCTCCGCCTTAAGGATCTTTGCTGAGGCTGGCATATGGGCACCGGACACAGACGGGCCAATCTGAGGACACCACTTCTGACTCCACTGCAACCTGCCCTCCAGCAGGGCATCAAAATGGGCATCACTTTAGCCTGGGCAGAACTAAACAGGGCACTGGGGTTATGTAACAAGTACTTCTGTCTTTTAAGTACAGGGATCAGATGTACCAGTCTGTCCTGAATTGACCAGTTGTTTCAAGCTGGGTGCCCAAAGACATATCTGTGAAATACTAAAATTTATTTTTTTCAACATTTACTATCAAATTGTCCAATTGTTTATGACGATAACAATAGCATTAATTATTTTCAGTGCTTATCCGTCATCTATCATATCTGGAACGTAGTCATATTCTGTTCCTAGCATAAAAAACATAAACAATCCACCACACATCAGAACTCAAAACTGATTTGTCTGTATGTGTGTCTATCAATCAATGCCATGCCGCTTGTGGCCCCTCTCTGACAGAATCTGTGAGTTTGCTGTCAAGTCAAAGAGACAGTGGGCCTTTCCTGAAGCGGCATGTATAAAACATGTGCATGTGATCCACTTCAGGGTTTCAGTTTGGGGGGCTGAAAAGGGGTCAGCCTGGACTACTGGTACTTTTAAGAGACCTCTTATTGGAAATACATGAAATGAACGATTTTGTTGAACGATTGACAAAGAAATGCAGCTGCCATGGACTACCATGGGAACCACATACCCCAGCCTGATGCTCAGTGTTTAGTCTGAAGTACAAATAGCAATTACAAGTAGGAAATTACTGGCCTCCTAATTGAGCCGGACTCCATTAGATGGACTCAGCGCTTCTTAATCAGAAATATATTGGATATTAATTTGGTTTGAAATTCTGTCTGCGCCGAGTGAGGTCTGGACATGCTGTTTGTCCTCTGGTCATCCATTTCCATAACATTAAATAGCATGTGAAATGGCCGTCATCACTGTAAACAAACAGCTAAGCCTATTCGTCGGCCATTTAACAGTTTATTCTAATACGTAATTTTCTAGTATGAGGGTCAGCAATTTGGCGCAATATTAATTGAGCACCATCCTTTTGGAAAAAAGCAATATTATTTTAGGTCTATAATTCAACATCACTGTTAGCAAACAGATCAAGAAATTGTTATTTTTTAATGTCTGTATATGGTCTTCTACTGTTTCATATTGATGCTTGGTACATGGTCCAAGAGAGAGATGTCTTAGTCTCTCAGGCATGCAAGACAAAGTAACACGATGCAGCATGTATAATTCAGCATAGATCACATTCCACAGTCTAGTCTTGGGCGAATAAGCCTGCCATCAGCAGCGGCGACATTTGAATAAGGTGTCCGTTTTAGCATGATGTTTTTTTCTATTTTTTTAATAAGATTCATTTAGCGCTGACGAGGAAACAGCCTACGAGCAGAAGCCCAAATAGAGAGCAGCAGAGGACTGGAGATGAGTCGAGCACAGCATGAGGCCACGGGGGATGACAGATTGGGCATTTGTTTGGTTGCCAACTGTTTATTATTCTAATCCTTCCTAAGATTACGCGCTTTCGCAAATTATGTTGCCGTGTGGCTATCGCAATTGCCACAGAGCAAAGACCATACGCCGGGGCTTGCGAGAGCACAACTGAGGGCTTTTTAAGCCATCTGCCTGTAGAGAGGATGTGTCCAATACCCGCTGCTGTTTTCTCAGTTGAAGCAGACTGTGCTTTCTGCAAACACATTAAAAACGTGCCTGATCTTTTTTTTTTTTTTCCCTCTCTCTTCTCCGGCCTGACTCAGCTAAATTATAATGAATGGTGCCAAATAGAGCTGATGATTTTAAAAGGAGGGTCTAATAACTATTCCTGAACTATATAAGGCACCTGACGAAAAAACAAAACCGCTCTACTACTGAATCCAGACCATTTAGTGTTTAGAAGACAAACTATGTCTACCTAACACGTTTGAGGCCCTCAAATATCTCTCTCAGTTCAGATTTCTCAGTTCATCCACATACATGCAGCGCCTTGGCCAGTTAAAAAAAAAAAACAATATATATGGCTCTTTTTTATTTCTCTCGTTGATTTTACAGCAGTCTGTCTGTGTGACTGCAGCTCACCTCTGCTGCCCCATCAGAGAAGCGTTTTCCTCTCGGTCTCCCTGCTATCAGGTCGCTGCAGGAGTCCGAGCCAGCCTCCGCAAACGAGACCAAAACAAACAGCAGCCATAAATCACGCCAAGAGGCCCGGCCAGCTTACACAGCCGTAAATCCACCGCGAGAGCCAGCGCCTTAAACCAGCCGACCGGCCAGCCAGCTCCACGCTGACGACTAGCCACACACACACACACACACACACACAAACACACACAGTCATATACACACTATAAACACAGACACACTCTCTCTCTCACACACATACACACACACACACACACACACACACACACACACACAAACAGAGGCATGCACACACACAGATACACACACACACACACACACAGAGAGAGAGAGAGAGAGAGACACTGGGTAGTGTTTCTTAAGCAGTCACCTCTCATCCAAAATACAAGCACAACAATGTACCAGCAATGTACCAGCTCTGTCTTTGCCTCTCTCTCTGTCTCTCTCTCTCTCGTACGCACGTCGCACGCACGCACGCACGCATGCACGCAATCACACACACACACACACACACACACACACACACACACACACACACACACACACACACATACACAGATACATTCTCAGAAAGCAACAAAAGCCTCTTGCCAGCAACAGAGCACCCATAATAACTAGCTGCCTTTGGTCACGCTCAGCCATTTTATGTGTTGCCAGCACGTGTGTCTGCAGCGAGCGAAATCAACTAACTCAAAGGGTTCCCCCCCTACACACATCATGGCACCCAACAGATCCAGAAACCTCAGGATCTCACAAACACACAGCTCACCTATGCAGCAAATTAAGACAGATAGCTAAGCTCATACTTTCTAATCATTAGCATATAAACAGCTACAGGATTATTTGCTCTTTTCATGTCAGCCTTAAAGGTTTGAATAATCCCACTCTATATCACCCAAACCGTGGATCACAACTGTGTTTTTCACTCAGCAAAATGCAGTAAATCACAAAACAGCAGAGTACACCCAGAAGAGGGATATAATAGGAAAATGGAATTGAGTGTGTACCTTTAATGCCCTCCAGGCTATAATTGCTTTTTGGAGGAGAAATAGTAGCCATTTGGTTTTTTTATGCTCACAGAATAATATACACATTATTGTTAAGAAATTGAACATGGTAATAACAACAACTGCACAACATGGAATGGACACACAAAATAACGATCAGTTTCATTGCTTTTTTAGAAATTCTCTTAAAATAGAAAAGGCAAAAAACTGTTGACAGTTGATATATTTCAGGTAGAGAGGGAGAAAGCAGACCGCTCCTACATTTATAAAAAGGTGCTTTTTTGAGATAAACCTTTTCATTCCTACATTTCTCATTAGGAATAAAATGGAAAAAAAGCTTTCCCTGAAGAAATTGTTTGGGAAAAATGAAGCATTCCATCCAAATCAATTTCCAGGCTGTGTGGAGAGGGATGAGCGATGGAGTTATGATTGAATTCACGCCAGAGTGGAATTCTCAGGACAAAAGGATTGTGAGACTCTAACACCTGCGATCGTTTGATTGTGTAACCGAGAAGGTTCTAGAAAAGCCAGTCTAGAGAGCAACCAACCAGGAAAAGAACATTAATATGAATCATGAATCCCGAAACCTTAAATTAGCCCCACACTCGTGAAGGCCACAATGCCAACTGGGAAA
This sequence comes from Sardina pilchardus, assembly GCF_963854185.1. Classification (NCBI taxonomy): domain Eukaryota; kingdom Metazoa; phylum Chordata; class Actinopteri; order Clupeiformes; family Clupeidae; genus Sardina; species Sardina pilchardus. The sequence goes on along the minus strand of NC_085013.1, from coordinate 23,364,168 downwards.
ATGATCTCATTTTGGACAAACAGCAGAGTGAATTCAAATGAGAAGAATGTGGAAAACACAGAATATGGGAAGATATTTCAGAGGTCTAGACCTACAAAACAGGCAGAGCCAAATATGTCCAGGTGTTTTGGGCCTGACCAATTCTCTGACCATCAGCAGAAGTAAACCATGAGTACAACTCGCTCTTTTTACAACCCATGAGTAAGAATAAAAAAGCCATAAAAAAGGCCTTTTTAAAAGCACTCGAAAGCGTTCTCTTTACCTTCGTTGCAGAACCGGCCGATGTACTCCGTCTTGGAACAGTCGCATAGCGGCTCCCCGTCCACGACGGAGCAACTGCCTCCGTTCTCGCAGGGGTTGACGGCGCAGATGCCCTCCATGTCCAGACGCACCTTCTGACTGCCCAGAAGCGTGGGCACCTTGCTGCCGTACTTGAGGTCGGTGAGCAGGCCGCGGAAGGGCGGCAGCTCCTTGACGGTGGGCAGCGTGAGCGCGGCCGGCCGTATGTCCTGCGGCACGCCGCCCAGGAACAGGTCGCTGACCACCTTCATGTACTGGCGCAGCGGGCGCACCTGGTCGGCCTTGACCATGCCGTCCAGGCCCAGCGCCGTGCGCAGGTGGTGGCGGCCGAGCGTGGCCAGGTGCCAGGCGCCGTCGTCCACCCGGCGGTCGGACACCACGGTGGTCTCGGCGCAGTCGATGCTGAACTGCAGCTGCAGCCGGCCCTCCACCACCATCAGCTGCAGGAAGTCGCAGTAGCCGCCGTCGTCGAAGTAGAGCAGCAGCGCCGTGGACGCGTTGGTCTGCAGGCGGAAGCTGAGCTCGCCGCGCGTGCTGGCGTCCCAGCGCAGGAAGCGCGCCCACTGGCCGCTCTGACCCGCGAACTCCAGGCCCAGGCAGGGGCCCGGCAGCGGGCACAGGCAGGCGCCCAGCAGAGCGCCCAGCAGGAGATGCCGCTTCAGGGGGGCAAAGAAGGGACCCATGGTGAGAGGAGCTGGGCACACGCGAGGGCAAGAGTTTATAATCCGCAACGGCAGCGAGCAACCATTGACTTCACCCGTGGGCACATGGGATTGAGTATATTCCACAGTATATCCAACAGTGTGTTATAGCCGCGCCCCCCAAAGGTTTGCAAGTGTGTGTGTGTGTGTGTGTGTGTGTGTGCGTGTGTGTGTTTGTCTGTGCTGTATGTGATTGTATGTGTGTGTGTGTGTGTGTGTGTGTCTGGGTGTGTGAATGTGTATGGGTGTATGTGTGTGTGTGTTAGTGTGAGTTGAGGTCTTCCAAAAGGTGACAAAATCCGTGTGAAAGAGAGACCAAAGAGTTCAGAACCTAAATAGACAAAATGGCAGAGTCATGAGGCAGTTTACATCGCACAACTCTCCAGCTGCCTGCTTAGGCCAAGGAGGATCTCTCTCCCACTTCCACAATGGAGGACCTCAAGGTGGACGACAGGGATGTATAGGGTCAGCTGCGTTTGAGCTGGACTGTGGCGTATCCTCTGAGGGTGTGTACTAATAGATCTACGCTTATTGATGTGTTTATTTATCTGTGTGTGTGTGTGTGTATGTGTGTGTGAGTGTGTGTGTGTTTAAACAGGACAGGTTGTGTGACGAAGGCTCAGGGAGCCGGGTTCCTTGGTGCTGCCTCTCATCTGTGTAAAGAACAGCACGCTCCTCATGGCGCCTTCTGGATCAGGTCTCCGGGATCGCCACGGTTACACTTCCTCCTCAGGTCCTCAGCTGTCAAAACACAGAGACAGGAAGTTAGTAGGAAAGTTCTGGCACATGCTCGCACTAATTAGGAAGAGTCAGACAGGAAGGTTTCTCTGGGCGGAAATTTCGATGAGGCAACTGACAGCTTCATAGGGCTCATTTACAGTAATGTGAGGCTAATTTGTTATACAAGCTTGCACGAGGGCACAGCCAGAATCTACAAAAGAATGTATGTGGTTATTGTGATATTTGTGCACAGTTTAGAACAACATAATAGTGTTTGATATATGATTTATTTATTTAATCAGCATATATATTTTTTGCATTTGTTGTTGATGTTTTTATTATTTTGTGTTTCTTATTTTATTTTGAAATTTATTCATTTATACACAGACTGTATATATATATATATATTTGCCTGCCTTTAGCCAGCAAATTCTCTTGCCC
>NC_085013.1:23344506-23357006 GCF_963854185.1 Sardina pilchardus | reverse complement strand
GTATAGTGGATGGTTGATAAAAACATAGGCGTAAATTATTGCAGAACATGGGCAGACATGTCTTGCATTTGACATGTGTTGTATATGAATAATTTTCTAAACGAGTTTTTATTAAAGCTTCAATTGAGTAGGCCTGTTATAAGTCTTAAGCGAGCTTTATTAACCCAAAATGTGCTTGTGTGACGCAAGTTAACTCCAGGAAGTATTTTAATTTGCGTTGTTGTTTTTCCAAACGTATTCATGTTCAAAGAAGTTGTGCCAAATGTAAGGCATATAAAAGAGCTCTCCCAAAAGACACCGGAGCCACCCTATTCATTATTCAGGGCAACTTTAGATATGACACTGTCAGAGGAGGCCTGTTTATAAAGAGGAATATTCTTCAAGAACACCAACTGAATTCATGTGAAACAATGCGCTTGTTAATCACCCGATAAACAGTGTTGGCCGGATAGAGTGGTCAAAGCCGCCACAGTCGTGTAGTAAATAAATTTGTTCCTGAGGTAGGTCCACCTTTCCCGCTACGCCTGTCACTGGGCACGAGACTTCGGGAGTATTTCAGCAACGATACTTGTCCCACTTTAACCACTGACGGAATCCGAGGATAATTATTTAACTTGTGTTAAATGAAGAACGCTGGGCGGGTTAGTAGCCTGTAGCATACATTAAGTACACAGTCAAGGCGATTCAGGTCGATTTGATTGTCAAAGTGTACATGTATTCGTGCCGGGTATCCATGTGATAGACTACCCTTAACGAAACAAAAACGAGAGCAGCATAGACTAATGCATTTCTACTTAATGATAGGTCAACTATCACGTAAAGGTCCTTGAAATTCATAAACATAGTAAGTTGGTGAGGAACTTAACGCGCCGGTGAGAATGTTTCATCCAGAAAATAAATAACCAAGGCAACTGACCTTAAATGAGGCAAAAATATCCAGACGCATTATAATCCATAATACATTCCTCAAAATGCGTTTTTTAGATCCAGAATCAAGAACGGGCTTTGGCGTGAGCGCTGATGAAGGTTATCACCCGCGTGTTCGAGCAGGCTCGAGATTGCAGCAGCGGTGGCGTACCCGTCCGCTCCCGCATCAGCGCGCGTCCCTCGCTGTGCGCTGGTGATGGCCAATCACCGGATGCTCACGCGCGCCACGCGGTCCGCCCTCCGCCCAGCACCGTGCTTGACATTTAAAGGCATAGAGACCGCGAGATGGGCTACCTGGAGAAGCACACCTTGAAGTATTTTATCTTTTTGTTATTTTCTTTTCAGAGGTAAAATAAAGTAGGCTGATAATGCTAAGAAAATTACCACAAAGGTCCCTCTCTGTACGGGGGAATGGTCATGTGTTTGACATATTTTAAAAACTGGTGAGACATTCGCTGACATAACCATCGGCATTGCCCCCTTTAGCCATAACGCGTGTGATGTGTTGTTGTGGGCGTTGTCAGCTGGATAGTTCTGTGATCCTGTGGCCATGTCAGACATTTGAAAGATTATGCGCTCGGGAAAACACGCCACAGCATAAGAATGTGCAGTCAAGTCAAAACAGCAGAAACTCGGCACCTGCGCTGTCCAGGGTCCTGAGAACTACGCGATACTGCGCCTCTGTGAAAGGGCATTATTCACACTTAAGTGGCCACAGGCAAACCAAAAAGATATTTCTTCAGATCAACCAGCCGAATTTCCCCAAAGCACAACAACAGCAGTTACAGGTGACAACGTGGAAACCTGCCGCCACATTTCACGGTGTAAATTGTACTTGCATAAACCCGAAAGAGGTCGCCAAAACTGAACTGTCGTGATCAAAAGCCGTTGGCCATGACCCTGATTAATTCTCCAGATGATTTGTCATGAATTACACAAACCTCTACGTGAATTCAACTTGCTGTGGAAATTCCACAGCTTGCAAAACCAAGCTTTACAGCAACAAGGCAGGAGTTTTCACATTGATAATCTAACAAGATCAAATGGGAGAGATTAAATACATTTTCATCATCATTACCAACCTTTGCGTCAGTCAATTCAATGATGTAGTACCACATCTTATTAACGGCAAAAACGTTATCATCTTTGTGCCTATACAGTATGTCAAAAAACATGGTTGCTACACTTCAGATAAATAATACTGGCCTGGATATTAATCTCTCAAGCTACTATTGCCTAAGACTTTTGTGGAAAATCACAGAGAGAGCACTGACATGAACCTTTTTACTCCTAATATAATAAAGATGCATGCATGGAGACACACAACTAGGATTTCCACTGCATGATCAAGAAATAGCTATTTCATAACTTACTACCATGACTGTGCATATGCACTTGTGCAACACTTGTACAGTCAGCGTGCAGTTTATCTTTAAAGAATGGCCAGAACTGAGGTAAAGATCTCGTGCCAGCAATCTTTGATCGTTATGGGCCTTATCTTCTCGCTGGTTTCTTCTAGTGTCTGAAATGTAAAACCCTCCTCAATTAGAGGGCAGTTTAAAATGAGGCCACACTTCAGCCACTCAATAGCACATGCCGCTTATCGCATTAGAGAGTGGCCTGGCAGTGCCAACACCATAAGGATGTTTAGGCCTCAAGTTAGTGCACTAAATATCGACCCCCTTGGAATTATAGGGTTCTATCTACGTTCTGAGCAGTTCTGAGATATTGAGCTTCAACGTTTTAGGATTCCGTAGAGTTATACGGATAAGCAGAGAAAACCTCTTTAGATATGATGTTCAAAAAACGCATACAACTACAAGGATCACGTCACCTCAAACTTCTTAAATGGTCACAGGATAAGAATATGTCAATAACTCAATTCTGACTAAAAGACATCAGATAGAACCTTATCATTCTAAGGGGACGATATGTTCCAGCTTCCGAATGGCACTTTAGGTTTCATTGACCCAAGGTCTCATCACAGGAAGGTGTCATGGCCCTGCTTAATCATGACAGAGCATGACTGTTACACTATAAGACACCCACTACCCCCCCCCCCCCCCCCAACTAAAAACAGAGAGAGAGGGGGAGGGGGTGGGGGTGGGGTGGGGTGCTAAATAGATAAGCAGGAGAAAAGATAGAGCTGACCAGAGAGAATTGAATCCACTGTGACAGACACAGAGCGGAAGAGAGGTGGGAGTTAGAGTCAAATGGACAGAAAGAGAAAGATCTAAAGGTGGAGAAATCTACACAGAGAGAGAGAGAGAGAGAGAGAGAGAGAGAGAGAGAGAGAGAGAGAGAGAGAGAGAGAAAGATAGGGGCCACATAAACTATGGTATTCATCCTTGGTTCTCTGAACAGTGCAAGCTCTACTGGCTCGAACAATTTGGAATATTTACACAAAAATGTTCAAATTTAACAGTTCAAAGAAAACGCATTCACCTTGAGCGTTTGCCTCTGTTCAAAGAACTCTTGCACACCTCTGCTAGCGAAGCAGGGCTGCTGGGGTTCTCTGGCTCCCCCATTCAGAGGCAGTGTCTCTGGGTCACACACCAGCTGGGGCCCGCATGGAGGACCATGATACTGCAACAATACAACAAAGACATCGGCATCCCACTGAAGCAGCCAGAGGTTTCTTCTTTTCTCCTTCTTTCATGTTCCTTCATTCATTCCTTCATTTCAATTCATTCACTCTCTAATTTTCATCCATTCACTCTTTTTTTCTTTCTCTCTTTCTAAATGTATTGTTGCATGAGCTGTTCTGTGGTCTTACAGACTTCTCTTTCACACCACAGCTGTAGCAACTGAATAAGAAACTACAGAATCATTCATATGCTGCCCCTGTGTGTTCTGATAGATAGATAGATAGATAGATAGATAGATAGATAGATACTTTATTGATCCCCAAGGGAAAATGTGTGTCTGGTGAAGCACACACTCATTGTCATGATGAATCATACATACATTTGTTTAATGTATCTTTATATTGATGTACTAATGAGTAAATGTCTTCTCTTTCTCACAGACTCAGACAAGCTCAAATGTGCACTTACTCAGTAGCATAACAAGCCAACACCCGGGCCCAGGGCAGGATGGTCAAGGAAGGTGGTGCCCTGCTCATCTCCCTAGCCAGAGTGCATAAGATAACGTCATGTCAATAGTGACCGGCATAAGCAGGCCAGTGGCGCTTACTTTATTTCTCACTGTTTATTTCTCACTGTTTAACTATTTCTCACACTGTCTCGCTGAATTTCTCACTTTTGAAAAACACTTTTCTGTATTTATTACTTGCTCTTTAAATCATGTCCATCCACTATCGTGTGTGCACACATTTCAACACATTTACACTCCATCTACGCAGACATATTTAATGTTTTACACACATTTACATATGTCTGCTTGCTAACATTCCTAACACACATACACACACAGAGAGAGAGAGAGATAGAGAGAATCTCTCTTCTCTGTGCATTTCCTCTGTCTCTCTCATGGCTTAGCCTCTGACACACACACACACGCGCACGAACGCATTCACACAGACGCACACACACATTCTCACACACAGTCATCTCCTTTCCCTGTCCTTTTCCTCTCCCACGCAGGCACGCCCCCGGACATGTGTGCTGAGACCTGCGTGTTCCTGCCAGTTCCTGTCCTCCTGTCAGGAGACACACACACACACACACACACACACACACACACACACACACACACAGGCTTGTCTTATCCCCGTCATTTTCATCTTGGAACAGCTGAGGCAACGTTGCTCAGGCTTATCCAAAAGAAACGACTGGGTTGGCAAGACAGAGGGTTCTCTCGCCAGCCGGGACCAGGAACACACACACACACACACCCGACAGAACGAGCCAATCACGTGAAAGGCATAGGGTCACGTGACAAGAGAGAGGAGGAAGGCGCGATCCGGCTGGGTCTGGACGAGCACCTCCACCCTGCATCATCGTCCGCCACAGACCAGCACGGGATCCCCAAATCAGACACTCCAACTCACAGGGCTGAGGCCTGTGAAGTAAAGTGAAGTGAAGTGAAGTAAAGTGAAGTGAAGACGCCGTTAGTGAAGTGAGCACGTAGTTAATGAAGTGGAGACGCATTCATCTTTTTTTTTTTTTTTAAGTATATTTTTTGGGGCTTTTATGCCTTTAATGTTGTAGGATAGTGGAGAATGACAGGAAGTGAATGGGAGAGAGAGTCAGGGTGGGATCCGGAAAGGGCCGCGGTGCGGGAATCGAACCTGGGTCGCCGGTGTGCGGTGCAGGTGCCCCAGCCAGTTGCACCATAGCTGGGGCGAAGGAGACACGAATAGACCAGTGATTAGACCAGCATTCACATTGCCTGTATGAGACACGTGTTTCAGGTGCTGCATGAACTGTTCATGATTATCAATAGAATTCACAACCCTCTGTAACCATTACGGCACGTGCGGGGCAACACACATCACACACACACACACACAAATCAAGCTTTTAAGGCCTTGTGTGATGTTCCAGTGTAGGTAAGGAGAGTCCACCCATTCTCTACTTGATCAGAGATGAGTATGTTAAACAGCTCTGTCTTGAAACATGATGCTCTGCCCATAAGCGGTCGAGCGAGATCTCTGGAGCAGCCTGGGTTCAACTCACACAAAACACATTGATGTTTGATAAATACTCTACTTATTTTGCACACATACTGTCTGAGTCACACAGAAAGGACTCTAAGGCTATTTATGCTGCAGAGAAGTTGTTCGGCACTGCTTGCTAAGGGCTGCTTACAGTACATCTCGTGACAGTACGTCTTCAGCTATGCCTCACATAGCGCCATTAGTAATAGGCCAGGTTTTTCTTGGTCAGTGCTGTAATGATTTTTTAGAGGGTGTAACTAAGATCGCAATTTTTGGACCACATACCAGACCACAGCTTCTGCCACACCCCTGGGTGCAAAGTGTAATAAAAGTGGAGAGGATGGCGCAAAATCCGCCGTTGACTGGGAGTAAGACCAGAATAAGCTTTTCGTTACACTTTGTGTCACTCTGCGCCGCGTTTCTGATCACCAAAATAAAGCCCCCCGTCTATATGCTTGAATTGAGTTAGGCTTGGGATCCCAGCGATGGCTCTCCCCCATCCCCAGTGAATCCAGCTTTGTCTAAAGACTTTCTCCCTTTGCAGCGTACTCTCCCGCTTTATTCAGAAACAATAGCTATACAGATACAATTTAATGTATGAAGCAAATCACAAGTAACAAATTTACTTATGAAAGACATGGACAAAGAAATGCTTGTCAACAATGCCCATATTACAAAAAAAATCCAATATAACATTGTTCTCTGCAGAGCACACAATGATTCAGATTAACTGAGGGACGACCTTAAAACAAAGGAGGGAATTATGTACACTGTTAAGTACAGGGAAAAATGAGTAGCTCTTTTTTTTCAATACGTAATTCAATAAGAACGGCATTTCCATACGACACACAGGAAGGGGAAAAAAAGTTTTGTTATTTCTCACAATGCAGAATGAGTCATTGCTATCTATTTCTGGCCCTGTTGAGGCGTCAATTCAGCCATTCACACGCACTGCCATGAGCAGGAAAGTGAAGTGTTAGAGGAGACAAGTGAAAGCAAAAGCGGAATAAAAGCTGTTTCATAGCAAGCAAACAGATTTTTCTTTTACTTTTTTTTTTAATTCCAATGCTTTTGTTTAATTTCACATTTTCTCAGACTCCGAAGAGGTCATCTGGAGATGATCCGCGCAAAAGAAAAAAAGAAAAGAAAAAAAGACTTCAGATGAAGACTTCTAATAATCCCATATGCTATAATCCCGTATGAGGTATAATTCGTTTAGCTGGATTTGCATTAATAACCTTGATGAACGCTCGTGCCCGCGTGTCATGTTTGTAAGAGTTGGTACAGTAGATCTTGTGTCTTTTTTCCCCCTCCGTCTCCGCTTGTCTTGCCTCCCCCAGAGGCAGTGCATCTGTTACTGTACCCGGCGTCGGGTTTCTTTGATTAACAGTGTGCCACCAGAGAACAGCAGGTGGAATCCCTTTGCACCGTCAAGTGGTTAAACAACACGTAAATACAACACCACCATTCACACACACACACACACACACACACACACACACACACACACACAAACTCTCTCACACACACACACACACAGACACACACACACACACACACACACACACACACACACAAACTCTCACACACACACACACACACACACACACACACACACACACACACACACACACACACACACACACACAAACTCACACACACACACACACACGCTAAACGCCAGAAGCCAGCTGCTTACTTAGAATAAGCACAAGTGTACACAGGCAATTACATTGTGCCTTAGCCACATACAGAATGTGTTCTGTGGAGCGAGGCCTCTGAGCGACTATTGATTTCTCCTCCTTGAGTTAATTCATAAAGGTCTCAGCTGTTGTTTTTCAATTAGAGCAGGAAGCCCAAGGGTCATACAGATCAATTGAGGGCCAGCAGGTATGAGCTTAGTGCAGATTTAGCTGGATTGAGTGGAGGTGGCCATTTGACTGCCCTCCCCAGTCACTCACACACACACACACACACACACACACACACACACTCACACACACACACACACACACAACCTGGACACTTGTTTAAATGGAGGAAAACCGAGGAGTCTAAAATAAGATATTACTTGTTTTCTTTTACATCAACAAGGAAGTTACACTTGACAACCGGGAACAGCAACAAGCTGCTGGAAATCTGTTGATCATTTTATGGAAGGGCAATAATTAAGGAGTGGCCAAAGTCAATTAAAGAGTATAGCCAAAGGCTAATGTACTATTGTATGTTATTATTTAGTACTAGCGGTAAATAATAACACTAATTCTGATACTAGTGAATACCAGTGGGTTAATCAATATGTGCTGTGTCTGGGGGAGTATGGGGGAGAATGCTATGGACATGGCGGGTAGCTACACACACACACACACACACACACACAAACCACACTCTCACAGCTCTGCCTGATTGTGTTTCCACTGATTGCAGTGGCCCCTCCTCAGGCCAGGGTCCTGTCGCAGTATGTGTGTGTGGGTGTGTGTGTGTGTGTGGTCATGATGAAACCATCGGAAAGTCACTAAAGACTCTGACACACTGCAACACTGGAGAAAGTCATTCATGGTGCGACTGTAAAGGAGTGTGTGTGTGTGTGTGTGTGTGTGTGTGTGTGTGTGTGTGTGTGTGTGACTGTAACACAAGCCATCTACCATAATAGTGTCCTTCAACTGACGCAAATCAAATGAAATTAAACATACAGTATATCTTTGCTTCATAACCCGAGGGATTTTTCACAAAGGTTTTTGGTGATTTTCTTTTTGATTGTAAATGTTTTTTTTTTGTTGTTGGTTGAACGTTGAGGGATAACCCCTACCTATTACACAAGACATTTAACACCCTGCCTGTGTATATCTGACATATATTTTATCTATTTCACACACACTGGATTGCATGGTTGTGAACAGCAGATTATTTAGCGCATAATAGACAATTAAACCGACTTTAGAAAACTCTTGGAAATCTCTCTCTCTCTCTCTGTCTCTCTCTCTCTCGCTGCAGAGGACTCAGGGAAAAGTGCTTTTGGACTACGGGAGAACAAAGAACATATGCGTCAGCGGCTGCTTCCCAGTCTGTCATTTTTCAGTGTAAGACAATGGGAGGGCCTATTGACAGAACTGACGCTGACGCTACTTTGACAACTCTCAAAAGGAAAAGTGATTGGAAGACAGTGAGTGATTGGGGAGAAAGAGAGAGAACGAGAGAGAGAGGGAGGGAGAGAGAGAGAGAGAGTAAGAGAGAGAGTGTGAGAGAGAGAGAGGGAGACAGAGAGAACACAACAATGCAACTTGTATTATTCCAGTGTTGAGAGGGAGAGAATCAGAGGCAAACTTTGTCAAGAACGACAGAGGCAGAGTTTGCTTATGCTTATGTATGTCTGTAATTGTGTACATTTGACAGAAACTTTTATTTTTAAAAAAAAGGAATTTACAAAATGTTACATACATATTAGATGTGATAATTTAATTATGAAGCCGTTATTTTACAGTTAAAGAACTAGATTGTGTTGCTTACACAGCTGAGACAAAAAGTGTCTAGAATATTTCACTCCTGTAAGTATCCAAAGGGGTTTGTTTCCGCGTGTGTAGTTCATTTGCAGGAGTAGCCTTAACACTGGCAGACACACAGCAAGTGAGAACTCTCCATTGTCTCCGTTTATTGGTTCCCCTGGGTTCCCCTGGGTTCCGTTCCATTGGATAACGCCAGCAGAACCATTCTATCCAGGAAGAGAGACAAATTCAGTGTGACACAGAGCTGTGGCTCTCAGTCGGAGGTGGCAAATTAAACAGGATTGTTCACTTCCGAGGTGTGCACTCATTCTGCTTTCAAAAAGCCTCGTCTCCTCAGGTTTATTACTAGGTACACTCATGCCATTATTTTTAACCACACCTTTTCAGCGACACTTCTGAAAGCGTAAATAGCTTCACTCAATCTGGGGCCGCTTTGAAAAGACAGCAATTTCAGATAAGCCGCACTATACTATGAAACGTGCTGTAGTATCCGAATTGATAGAATGATACATACATAAATAAAGAAATAAATGTATGAAAACAATCCGCAAGCTCTCACGAGTGCTTCATTAGCTGCACTAGAGACGCACGTGCCCCGCGGCATTGTGGGTGAGAGAGGAAACACAGAGACGGCAGATGGGGCGTGGATGGGAGCAATGTCCTCGGCTGATGCTAAATGGAAAGGTTTGATAAGAGGGAAGAAAGGGAACCGATTTGCTCGGGGTGCGAGTGAGCGAGGGAGGGAGGGAGAGAGAGAGTGAGCGGCGGCGACGGGGGCCAAGCAGCGTGATCACAGTTCATTTCCATCTCCGCTAGCACCTCCTCCGCAGCATGAAAGCAGCTCCCTGTGGCGCAGGCCACTTTCATGTACGTACTGTACAGTATGTGGCGTCTTAAATCACTCCACGTGATGCCCACACACACACACACACACACACACACACACACACACACACACACACATGCACAAAGATATTCACTGCCGTTTCCTGGTGAAAATGATCTCCTGATAACACATTCAGGCTGACTGTATTAAAATGCCAGTACAGCAGCATCATGTCATATCATGTATCCCTTATAGATACTGTAGATCTCACTGCAAGAGCCATTTGATAATCATGGTATTTTTCTTTGAAGTATGAACTGATGATAGCAACAATAAAGTAACTTTAGGAATGCCATAGAAACTATCAGGGGTCCTTATAGCATGCACAGCTGACAGACAGTGGGCCCAGGCTATATTTAGGATTGTGTATATCACAAGGACTTTTATTCTTTTTACGTTATGCTTATAAGTCAACAGATGAGAGCTGATGAAGCAATACATTGACACAGCGTTGGTACAAACAAGCTCCCTCTCAAAATATCGAATATCTATACCAACGTCACATCCAATATCATTTCTACTGAACAGTAACTGTAGAACTTTCAGATTTTTTTCCCCTCGTAGGAGCAACATGCTATCTAGGCCCCCCCCTGACTACGTACTTCCGCTCGTTTACATTTCTCTTCACACTCCGTCTGGTATAGCATGATCCAGCTTGGTTTACTCCGGCAAATGCATCTCCGCCCAATCAGCGAACAGAGGGCATTCCCAAGAGCGATTACACTTAAGTTTCAAGCCTATCGTTATTGTTGTGTCCCCCGTGATTATCAGGTTCTACATACGTCATCACCAAACGTTAGTGATTGAACTCCAATGAATTCAAACTTCAGACAAGCGTCCACAAACCAGGAAATAAACGTTTGCCAATGGAGCTAGGCCAGACTGTCTGCGTAGAGAGCCTGGTCTCCAGGCTAGCATCATGCAACAGCTCTGGGAGCAGATGTCATGATCTCACCAAACAACGTTGCACAAATTCAGTTTTCCTGCACTTAAGAGGATAGCATACACAGACAGATCTTACAGTCTTAGTCATATCAGCGTCACTCTGAACACTTAGCTGCCTCCAATTACTCTGCATTGAAGGATTTAATGCATTCACCTCTGATGACTCTGGAAGACGGGGGATGATTCACCACTGGTGTACACAGCCACAATCTCACCATCTGTTTATTGCTCCTTCATTCTTCTTATCATTCTCTCTCTCTCTCCATCACTTCTCTTGTTCTCTCTCTCTCTCTCCCTACTTTCTCTCTCTCTCTTCCTCATGAACATTAAATTCGATTCTTCGGTCGAGGTCTATTTGTGTCCTAGGTGGAGTTTAAGACATTATCCCGGTTCTATCGGTGAATCATTTCCCTTAATGCACGCGTGCTTTACGAGCTGCACCGTCACCGTGAGTGGATTGGCCCCCTGACTCACTGGCTTTCTGGGACGCTCGGGCCACGTTAAATCTTCCACCGCCGGCCGATGGGACAGATAATCTCCTTTGGTCGTTTCCTGCCGTTCTCCTTCTCCCGCCTGACTTTATCTGTACTTTGTCTCTCTCGCTCTCTCTCTGTGTCTCTCTCTCTCTCTCTCTGTCTCTCTCTCTCTCTCTCTCTCTCTCTCTCACCCTCTTCTCTTCTCTCTGTTTCTTTGGCAGACCATTTAAAAGAAAAGTTTGTAGGGCTATCACTTCTGCTGTAATACACTGTCTTCCTTTCTGTCCTGCTTCTCTCTCTCTCTCTCTCTCTCTATCACTCACTCTTTTTCACATCCACTCATTTACTTCTTCCACAGTTTCCTCCAAATTGGATACAGTATGCATCAAATTATATTTCCCCTCCCAACAAAAATGGAAACTCTGTATCAGCCATAAAAAAAAAGGACTGATTAAGTACAAATAATTGCATTTCTCTGCGGCGGGCTGCCTGAGTCTCTGTGCGGAGGACCCCAGCTGTCCCTCGCCCTGCTGCCCGGTGCTTTAGACGGGGCTTCTGGGAGTGAATTTTCACCACTCCACTCCACTCCGCGCCGCGCCGATCGGCTTCGCTCCGCTCCGCTCGGCGTCTTTGGTCCTCCTACCTCAGAGGTAATTATAATAATTACACCTCCGTCTCCTTTAGTCCGCATGCACTCAGCAGCCACAGAAATGGCATTCATTTCACAGCCAAGTGTGTGTGTGTGTGTGTGTGAGTGTGTGTTTAAGTGTATATATCTCTGTGTGTATGAGTTCTTTTAGGGATGTGTCTGTTTGTGTGTGTGTGTGTGTGTGTGTGTGTATTTCTTTAGGGATGTCTCTCTCTCTCTCTCTCTCTCTCTCTCTCTGTGTCACCTATGCCACCTACTTTCAAGGATAAATTCAGTCTATGAACAACCAAGGGTAAACTCCCATTGGGGACTAAAGCGATGTTAATCGGAGTAGTTTTAAGTAAAAGTGGAATATGCATTTACAATGAAATAGCATATAGCAACAGCCTTGGGGGCAAGCTTGCTACGCCAAAGTAAATCACCACTATAAGCCACTGACAAGATTCAAAATATAATTTAAGTTCTATAATACTGAGGAAAGGGTCCCTGCAGA
>NC_085013.1:23329506-23342006 GCF_963854185.1 Sardina pilchardus | reverse complement strand
CACATGGGGGGAGCCTCCCAAAGGTCTGGGAGAGTATCGTGTGTCAGGCCGTCTAGAGCAGCATGTTTAAGGGAAAGAAATACTGGCATGAATATTGCATGTGAACTCCATGAGGATGGAGAGGAGGCCTAACAGAAGCACTCTGCTGAGACATCACTGAGAGGTGAGGAGCAGGGACAGGAGAGGAGGGGAGGAGAGGAGGAATAGAAAGGAGGAGCTATAAGCCACAAACAAGGCTCAAAATCTCATGCAAGTTCAGCAATAGTGTGGAGAGGGTCTCTGAAGACCAACTGACGTCATTTTTTAACATTTTAAATGTACAGAAGGGACATACAAAGGACTGTTTTTGCAGTCAGAGCATTTCATGTGTAGTCAGTGGTTTAACAGCTCAGTGTTAAGTAGAGAGTAAGAGGCATTAGGCCCTCGAGTGTCTGCACTGATTATGAACAACAACACTTTGACTTTGACTTCTGACGTCACTGGCAGCAGAGGAGGAGAGGAGAAGAACAGAGGGGTGTAGAGAGGAGAGGAGGAGAAGAACAGAGGGGTGAGGAGAGGAGAAGACAGGAGAGGAGGGGAGGAGGAGAGGAGAACACAGAGGAGAGGAAAGGAGAAGACAGGAGTGAGGATAAGAACAGAAAGGTGAGGAGCATAGAGGAGGGGAAACTGTGCTGTTGTGAGACTCTTTATTGAATAAAGTGTCTTTATAGGCAGGAGAGAGAGGGGGAGACAGAGAGAGAGAGAAGAGACTTGAGTTTTCAGTTTCCTGGATTATCAATAAAAGCAAAATGACAGAGAATAAACACCTACAGTAGACAGAGAGTCCAAACCAAATGCTTTTAGAGACGCTCATAACACAGCTCCAAGGACAAAGCCTGGAGGATATCCGAATAAATGTGTTGTCCAAAGTGACGTTTTCCCTGAGTGTTCTTATGAGGAGTTTGAACTTCACTTTATACCAGACCTGCATCCTCAGACAGAGTGCTGTGATACTCTGTGCACTAAACTGTGATGGACATTATGTCAATGGCAAAATCTATCTTTGTCAAATGGTGATATGTTTGAGTCAAATTCAAAATCAACAGCTGCCATCACCAGATCTTGGCTTTTTGTTCTCATCGGATCAATAAACAGCGACATGAAACATTACCTTCCAGGACCTGGCCACAGAAGACATGCCTCTCTACCTTCCAGGACCTGGCCTGTGGGGTCAGCATGCATTTTCATGGGAAATCAAGGAATGAATCCGTCTCTAAAAGGGCAAGCCAGACCCCCGGTGAGCTTGTGTTTATGCATGTAGCCCTGGAACAGTCGCATTCACGCTCTGGTGCTCGTGGTTGGAGGGATTGGAACAGATTTCTCGGCTGATGACGCCAGTTTAATTAAAGATCAGATTAAGATTCGAGATGATTCGATCAGCGTGATTTCTCTCCAACATTTGACATTTCTTGTGAGTTTTCACTATAAACACTGTAATGGATTGTCAGGACTGAATGACCAAACTGCTGATCATTTTTTTTTTGTCCTGTGTAGAGAGACTGATTTGCTGTCACTTTCAGAGTGATAGAAATCCCATATCCATACAAATGCAGTGTGTGAAATCATAAACACTGAAGGCCAAGATCATTTTTCTCAACCGCAGATTACACGTCCATCAGACATGGAGAACAGCGATGGGTAGTGAGTCCACTGGTGTATTGGGAAACACACACACACACACACACACACACACACACACACACACACACACACACACACACACACACACACACACACACACACACACACACACACACACACACCTGTGCAAGATATAGGCTTGTCTTGGTTATGTTAAGTTAGAAGTGAATGTTACAGGCTACAGTCCATGCTAGGCTGTCACGAGGAGACCACGCAGGCAACTGAACGAGACCAAATATAATGTTGCTGACAGTGCTTGAGTCTGGTGTTGGTAAGTAGGCTATGTAGTTAATGTAGATAATGTTGAAGCCATTCAAACATTGGAAACATATTGCCACAACCCTTAACCTCTATGACAGTATGAAAAACTTTCAGGAGGCAAGAAGGGTAGTAGAGAAACCCTACCCCTGATCACCTTTAAATTCACACCTCCACCCTGCTGCTCATACATATGGAATTCTTTTCAGTAAAGCTTTGTCATTCTGATTTGCATTCCAATAGCTTCTGTTAATGATTGGTTAGGTTTTAATCCAGGGAATAAATGGGTCAGGTGTAAGGTATACCTTGCTATATATCTCTAAAGGTTCTATGTTGTCTTCATTAAAAAAAAAAAAAAAAAAAAAGAAATAAAAGAAAATTCCATCAAAGCAAAATGTTCTCCTGCCACACTCTAATAGGAAATAAAGAGAACTAATTAAATCCGGGTCTACAACCAAGGGTTATATTTGGATGGAAATAAGAGGAGTTTCATTTTAAACACAGACATTATCTGGCAACCCGGTGCACTGATAATACTACATCCATGTCTTTGTGGACCTTGCTTTGGCCACTGGTACACAGTCATGTTGGATCAGGAAGTAGCCATCCCCGAGCTGGGCTTGGCCCCTTAGTTCCAGTGAAAGGAATTCTAAATGCTTCAGCATTAACCAAGAGATTTTTGACAATTCCATGCTCTGAACTTTGTGGGAGCAGTCTGGGGATGCTCCCTTCCAGTTCCAACATAGTCATGCAACAGTGCACAAAGCAAGGTCCTTGAAGATATGGATAACAGAGTTTGGTATGGATGAAGTTGACTGACCCGCAAAGAGTCCTGTAGAACCCAATAGAACACCTTTGGCATGAATTAGACCGGAGACTGAGAAGCAGACTCCAAGGACAATATCTGCGTGTGACCTCACAAATGTGCTTCTGAAAGAATGATCAAAAATTCCCATAAACACACTCCTAAATCTTGAAGAAAGCCTTCCCAAAAATGGAAGCTGTTAGAGCTGCAAAGGGTGAACAAATATAGTGTACATGTATACATATTAGTTTGATATAGGCCTAGTAGACCTACTAGGTAACATACTCCTTATATGGGCAAAGATGGCAGCATTGGATCCTATTTTTAGACAAACTTCAGAGGTCTATTATGAGAAGCACTCAGGTGGAACAGAAGTTGTTTTTTTTTTTAGTAGACCATCCCACCACCACAACCAGTTCACACATCCGCCCCACCCCCACCCATGGAAGTCCCTCCCACAATCATTTGTTATTCTGATGATTGGTATCCCAGCCCCTGTAGCTGATTGGTCAGGTTTGAAAGTAGGAGGCCAATGGCTCAAACAGGAGCAATATGTAAACACCACACAGAGGAAACAGTTTACAGAAGTCACTTTTAGGAGTAACTTGTGCTAAACTGCTGAAGCTGCGCTGAATGAAAACTTGAAATCAAATGTCAGGATTTATTGCACCACCACAGCTGACCATGCCAGTGAAGACTGAGGGAGAAGATGAAGGAGTTTATGATGCTGTAGCAGAGTTTTTGTTTGAAACTCAGGAAGTGAAGGAAGAGCATGGACTGGATCAAGAATCTCCACCTGAGGCTATTAAAGGGGAAGAAACATCTGATTTAACCAAAGCAGAAAATGGTCACATGCATAATGTTCCAAAAGGTAAGATTGAATTATGATTTAAGATAATGATAATTACAAAGTGACATTAATATCAACAATGCCGATAATTCAAATATTATGAGAATATTGCTATATATGTTTCTTTATTTCTAATGTTGCAGGAGACACTCAAATGATCTATGCAAAGAAAAGTCTGCACTCTGATCAACAACTTTCAGCCAGTCCGCAGCCCGCCGAGAACAAACTGCTAATTGCTATCAGTGGGCTTTCTCGTCAGCTTAATCGGGTTGCTACCGATATGAATGCGCAGTTCACTCTGCTGCGGAATTCAACTGATGCAGTAATCTCCAGGTTGCTGTCCATAGAGGATAGGTTGGATGCTCTGGAGTCGAAAAACTGTGCGGGAGAGACTAACTCTAGGAAGAGAAGACGGGTGCACAATCCCAAGATTGCGGTAAGAAATGTTCGATGACCGCTAGCTAAGCTAAAGTAAAACCAAAACTTTTTTAAGTAGGCCAAGCCAAGTAGCCCTGCAGAAGAGCAACTAAGCAGAACCAGTGTAAGTTACTTTATTAAAGTATATTCTTTTGTCTTGTAATTTACAGGAAGCAGTGCGCCGTCTTCATAACTTGGAGACAAATTTGAGGCGCTACGAACCGGAGCAAGGGTAAGATTTAAAGAATATGCTTTCATTCTGCTATGTAAAGGAATCGATATGTTGATAGATACCGATCTAAACTGTACATTTTGTTTTCACAGACTACTCTCGCCTCATAATGAGGCCGTGACCTCCTATTTGGTGGGAGCTATGTGTGCAAGTCCAGATTTACAAGATGCTGATAATGACGACATTGTGTGTAAGTAACTTTTCTTTTTGACTGTTTCTCCTTCCTTGTTTAATATTACTTAAAGGAACAGTATGTAGGATTTTGGCCAAAACTGGTACTGCAATCATTTTCAAAATATTGTAGAGTGGTGTATCCCCTCCCCCTCCCCCTCCCCACTGAGTCGAAGTTGGCAACCCGGAAGCCGGAACACTACTGAATTCATGATTAGTAGATAGGTAGAGGGTGGCGCATCAGGCCAAAACACACAATATGTAAACATCAACATCAGTTGAGGGCTGCAAATTCACTTTTTAAATGTATATTTCCGGGCCGAACTACTGTTGTCAGTGATATAAGTATTTGAAATTAGCATGATTGCTTGATGTCTAGTGACATATCAGGGCCATTTTATGATTAATTGAAGTAAATTTCTTACATACGGTTCCTTTAAGTTTGATTTTTATTCATGCTCATCTAATGGTTTTCCAGCTGCCTGTAAGACTTACTACGAGACCGTACGCCGGAACTTCAGGTATAACCAGCCAGAATTGGCATCGCATGCAGAAGCTGTGAAGAGTTCAGCTCGGAGTCGATCGAGAAGAAAGAGGGTAATACTTTTTTTGGTGGCTATTTTTCAGGTGCATTGATAGATGTGTTGTGTCCACACGCAGTGAATCGCACAGTACTGATTACAGTATCTTTATTGATTGTTTTTTTTACAGCTGCTGGAAGCGAGACAAAGTGTGCTATCAGAGGACGAGGTGGAACTTTGGAAGTCCGCCACCGTAGACCTGATGTCGGATGAGGAAGACGCCATTGTTGACGGCGTGTCTGGATGGATTGTACGACCTCCGTCCTTTCGCAGCCAGGACCTCTCCGAACTCTGTGCCACGCTGCAGTCCCGCTTAGAGGCGACTCCTAAGTACAGAGCAACACACCATAGGCGTCTGCAAAACGGGCCGACCTCAGACAGAAAGCCTCCTGGTGCTTACAGCCCCAAGGCGGCAAACTGCTAGTTCACGGAGCGGTAGCTGGGATTTTGGACTTCTTGTGAGCTTCCCATTGTGTGGGCAGATCTGGCTTTGTACATAGTTGTGTGTTTGTTTTAATGAAGCTCTTTCTTTGCTTAAACATGTTCCTGGCAAATGTTTCTTTTGTCAATAAAATTCATTCATGGCCTTGACAGTAACAATAGTGTAGTAGCCCACATAGGATACCAATGCCATGAATATACAGCATATCATAAATGCGTATCATTATTTTTTTTAATTTATTCATTTATTATGAGCCAGGGTGACCAATAGTGACAGATCTGCCAGCCAATCACAAGTGATTTTTCTTATTTGAAAGTAGGCTAGTGGTTTCATCCATACTGGGTAATGAAATTCAAGCCAGGCCTGGCCAGGCGCGGTTTCGCTGCATATATGCTAATTGGAGCCATTAGCACTCGGCAAGCTCTCCACACAGACAATCGCGACATTTGCAGGTTGTAAATTGTCATTAACTGCCGAAAAGTAGGGAGATTTCCGAGCGTTTATGGGGACGAAAATCCCACTTTTCATGCAGTGGGAACAACACTAAGAGTGTCAAACACTCGTGGTGCCAGACAACCAGGGAGAAACATTTTCAAACACAGACAGTGTCTGGCATTGTGGTGCACTGATAATACTACATCCATGTCTGTGCACCTTGCTGTGTGCACACAGGTACACAGTCATGTTGGAACAGAAAGTAGCCATCCCAGAGCTGGGCTTGGTCCCTTAGTTCCAGCAAAAGGAATTTTTGACAATTCCATGCTCCCAACTTTGGAAACCGTTTGGGGATGGTCCCTTCCTGTTCCAACATGATTATGCACCAGCGCACAAAGCAAGGTCCATGAAGATATGGATAACAGAGTTTGGTGTGGATGAAGTTGACTGACCCGCAGTGAGTCCTGTAGAACCCAACAGAACACCTTTGGGATGAATCTGAACGGAGACTTAGAGCCAGTCTCCACGTCCAACATCCGTGTGTGACCTCACAAATGTGCTTCTGAAAGAATAGTCAAACATTTCCCATAAACACACCTTGTAGAAGCCTTCCTCAAAAATTGAAGCTGTTATAGTTGCAAATGATGAACAAATACGTTTGCCAATAGTGTATACATATATTTTGATATAAAATGTAAGTACATACAAGCACACGTATGGAAATACATAGACCTCTGAAGTTTGCCTACAAAAAAGCTACCATCTTGGCCCAAATAAGGAGATCCGGTAATTTTTAATTATCGTACAAAGAAATTGGAAATGCAGACATTTTGCGTTTTGTCCTCTGCCTTCAAGTGGATACTGTGATCTTCAGTTGGTGAAGACGGCACACTTTGATCTTTGCTTCCCCAGTGCTAACTTGCAATGCAACTTGACATAGGCAGTTAGCCTCAATTAACACCCAGAACTCCTTATATGGGCAAAGATGGCAGCATTGGATCCTATTTTTAGACAAACTTCAGAGGTCTATTATGAGAAGCACTCAGGTGGAACAGAAGTTTTTTTTTTTTTTAGTAGACCATCCCACCACCACAACCAGTTCACACATCCGCCCCACCCCCACCCATGGAAGTCCCTCCCACAATCCTTTGTTATTCTGATGCTTGGTATCCCAGCCCCTGTAGCTGATTGGTCAGGTTTGAAAGTAGGAGGCTAATGGCTCACATGGGAGTAGTATATAAACACCACAGAGAGGAAACAGTTTACAGAAGCCACGTCTAGGAGTAACTTGTGCTAAACTGCTGAATCTGCGCTGAACGGAAACTTGAAATGTCACAATGTATTGCACCACCACAGGTGACCGTGCCAGTGAAGACTGAGAGAGAAGATGACGGAGTTGATGTTTTTGCATTTTTGTTTAAAACTCCGAAAGTGAAGGAAGAGCATGGACTGGATCAAGAATCTCCACCTGAGGCTAAAGAGGAAGAAAAATCTGATTTAACAGAAGTGAAGGAAGAACATGGACAGGATCAAGAATCTCCACCTGAGGCTAAAGAGGAAGAAAAATCTGATTTAACAGAAGTGAAGGAAGAACATGGACAGGATCAAGAATCTCCACCTGAGGCTATTAAAGAGGAAGAAACATCTGATTTAACAGAAAA
The DNA here is from genome assembly GCF_963854185.1 of Sardina pilchardus. NCBI lineage: Eukaryota > Metazoa > Chordata > Actinopteri > Clupeiformes > Clupeidae > Sardina > Sardina pilchardus. Next base: position 23,334,474 of record NC_085013.1, on the reverse strand, counting down.
TGATCACACAGATTATTTTCCAAAAGGTGAGATTCTAAATGGTTTGTATTATGATCTAAGACAATGATAATATTTACAACGTGATATTAATGTCAACAATGCCGATTCAAATATTATGAACATTTTTTTGAGTTTCTTTATTTCTAATATTGTAGGAGACGCTCAACTGATCCATGCTAACAAAAGTCAGCACTCTGAGGAACAACACACAGAGTGTCGGAGCGCGCATACAGACGGAAAGGTATATCAATGTTCTCAGTGTGAGAAAGGCTTCATTGAGAAGTTGGATCTCAAGACGCACCAGAAGAGCCATACTGGAGAAAAACCATATCAGTTTTCTCAATGTGGAAAAGCCTTTGCTCAAAGGCATTCTCTAAAGGCGCATCAGCTGATCCATACTGGAAAAAAACCATACCAGTGTTCTCAATGTGGAAAAGCCTTTGCTCAAAGGCATTCTCTAAAGGTGCATCAGCTGATCCATACTGGAAAAAAAACATATCAGTGTTCTCAATGTGGAAAAGCCTACGCTGATAAGCGTTCGCTCAAGGGACATCAGCTGATGCATACTGGACAAAAACCATACCAGTGTTCTCAATGTGGAAAAGCCTTTACTCAAGAGCATTCTCTCAAGGGACATCAGCTGATCCATACTGGAAAAAAGACACATCAATGTTCTCAGTGTGGAAAAGCTTATCTTCGGAAATCTTGTCTCAAAAGGCATCAAAGGCTCCATGCTGGTGTAAAGGAATATCAGTGTTCTCTGTGTGACAAAGCGTTTGTTCAGAAGTCTGATCTCAGAACACACCAGATGATCCACACAGCAGAAAAAACACATCAGTGTTCTCAATGTGGGAGAGCCTTCGCTCGAATAGGTCATCTCAAAGAGCATCAGATGATCCATACTGGAAAAAGGCCACATCAGTGTTCTCAGTGTGGAAAAGCTTATCTTCGGAAATCTTGTCTCAAGATACACCAGCGAATCCACACAGGAGAAAAGACACATCAATGTTCTCAGTGTGGAAAAGCCTACTTCGGAATTCCGGTCTCAAAAGGCATCAAAGGATCCATGCTGGTGTAAAGGAATATCAGTGTTCTCTGTGTGACAAAGCGTTTGTTCAGAGGTCTGATCTCAGAACACACCAGATGATCCACACAGCAGAAAAAACACATCAGTGTTCTCAATGTGGGAAAGCCTTCGCTCGAATAGGTCTTCTCAAAGTGCATCAGCTGATCCATACTGGAAAAAAGACACGTCAATGTTCTCAGTGTGGAAAAGCCTTTTTTCGGAAATCTTGTCTCAAAAGGCATCAAAGGATCCATGCTGGTGTAAAGGAATATCAGTGTTCTCTGTGTGACAAAGCGTTTGTTCAGAAGTCTGTTCTCAGAACACACCAGATGATCCACACAGCAGAAAAACACATCAGTGTTCTCAATGTGGGAGAGCCTTTGCTCGAATAGGTAATCTCAAAGACCATCAGATGATCCATACTGGAAAAAGGCCACATCAGTGTTCTCAGTGTAGATAAGATTATCTTCGGAAATCTTGTCTCAAGGTACACCAGAGAATCCACACAGGAGAAAAGCCATATCAGTGTTCTCAATGTGACAAAAAGTTTATTAGAAAATCTCAACTCAACTACCACCAGATCAAGATTCATGCTGGAAAAAAGCTGACTCTAGTTTCTCAACGTGGAAAAGAGTTTGTTCAGAACTCTAATCTCACAACACATAAAAGAATCCACTTAGTAGAAAAAACACATCAGTGTACTAAGTGTAACAAAAGCTTTGCTTAGATATATGATCTCAAGTATCATCAGAGGGTCCATTCTGGAGAAAAGCTACATCTGTGTTCTCAGTGTGGAAAAACCTTTGCTCAAATAGGTCATCTCAATAAGCATCAGAAGATCCATGAAAGGCCACATCAATGTTCTCAGTTTGGAAAAGCCTTTCTTCGGATGTGTGTTCTCACAAGACATCAGAAAATCCACACAAGAGAAAAAACAAAAACACATTAGTGGAAAAAACCTTTGTTGTAACATCTCCTCTCAAGAATCATGAGATGATCCTTCCTGGGGTAGAGCCACATCAGCATTCTCAGTGCAGAAAGACCTTCAACCAAAAGGGTAATCTGAAGCAACGGCAAACAAAAAAGAAACATGCGGGACAAGGTCTTTAGTCAAAAGACTGAAAATGCAGAATGGTAATCAAAACAGTTGTTCTATGAACTAATTTTGTGTTAGCTGTGTAATACCACTGGTTGAGCATGAGTTTGTAGTTTATCTTTTGAAGAGTTCAACTTTAGAGTTGAGCTATATTCGCTGTAGATCATGTTGAAACGATAAAAACATTGGAAATCTTGAACCTCTATGACCTCTATGACCGTATGAAAAAGCTTTCAATAGGCATGGAGGATAATACAACCCTAGCTCTGATCAGCTTTAAATTCACACCTCCACCCAACACCCACCTTTTCCTGTGCATTTTGGAATAATCTGTTAACTGGTCATACATATGGAATTCCTTTCAATAAAGCTTTGTCATTCTGATTTGCATTCCAATAGCTTCGGTTAATGATTAGTTAGGTTTTAATCCAGGGAATAAATGGGTCAGGTGTAAGGTATACCTTGCTATATAGGTTCCCTCAGCAGAAACAGGCGGTCTCATTTTAAAATCTGCTTATCTATTGGGTCATTCCACCTCAATTCAACAGATTTTAGAGAAACTTTCTGCTTGACCATCTCAGATTTGTAAGTCGTATGTGTTGAATACTGACTGTGTTTCAATCTTGTGAAATCAGAAGAAAAATTGCGGATTTTTTTCAAACCCCCACATTGGGCGCCCCTTTACAACATTTATAAACAAAATGTTTGTTATGTGAAGTCTGTGATTTCATAGTAAAGAGAGTGGCACTGTGTGTGTGTGTGTGTGTGTGTGTGTGTGTGTGTGTGTGTGTGTGTGTGTGTGTGTGTGTGTCTCCTAGTGATTAGTGGTTTCTAAAGTGCATCATGAGCTCTGCCTTCACGTGCGTCTGTGGAATGAAAGGGGCAAGAGTGACAGGGATCAATAAAGGATGATTTTCCTCTCCTTCTCCCATCAGTCACTGCTATTGAGCCCTGCGCACGCTCATTGATTAGGCATTGTCTCGACACTCGCAGCCTCCGACACTGGACACTCGCACGCACGGCCCGTCTGAGAGGCCAAAGTTGGGATTGCCGTGTCACTCAGTCTCCACCACCACACCAGGTCCAACTCTCTGCCGTGAAAAAAAAGAAAAGAAAAAAGAACAGGCCAACTTTTCAGGAAATTAGCTTTTCCAAAATCCTTTTAGTAGGCATTTTACTCCCAAGAGGGTGAACAGCACCTCTGCTTCATGGCCCCATATTGGCTATAACCACACTATGTACGTTTACCAGATAATATTCTGAATATTAATGTTACAGTAGTTTGATGGAATGAGACATTTGACTTTCTTTGATGTCATTCTTTCATCAAATCATGCAACATACTGTCTTGTCTGTGGACATTATTATTTGGAAGTGTTGCTTTAAGTAAAAATCAGTAAATTAGTAAATCAGGTGGCCAAGTTTACAAGGAATTTGATCTCTGCATTTATCCCATCTGTGAATTAGTGAACACACACAGCACACAGAAGTGAGGTGAAAAACACACTAACCCGGAGCAGTGAGCTGCCTCTTCGAGGGGGAGAGGGGTTTGATGCCATGCTCAAGGGCACTACATGCAGCCATGGGAGGGCAGTGGCCAGGCCAGGGATTGAACCGGCAACACTTTGGTTACAAGCCCAAAGCCCTAACCAGTAGGCCACAGCTGTTTAGCCCATAAGCTAGACTAGTCAGATAGGGATAACCTCTTAAGACCTGGCGTGTCTGCCAGACTTCCCACCACACAAGGAAAACACAGATGCATTGTGGGAACCACAGATGTCTATGACGATCAGGTATTTTTCCTATTCTGTAGTGACAGCCACAGCCACAAACCACAAACACAAGTGGAGAAGGTGTTAGTGTGTGTGTGTGTGTGTGTGTGTGTGTGTGTGTGTGTGTGTGGTGGGATTCCCCACGAGAGCGATGTGCGAACTGGCAGCATGTACACGTTGACACCCCCAGTGCAGATGTGTTGCGAATATTGGCGTGATCTTGTGAAGTGAGGGCTTCTCGAACAAACCCCTGTGCCACAGCAGGTATGACACGCACTTGCGCGCACACACACACACACACACACACACACACACACACACACACATATACACACACTTGCTAACCTTTCCTCCCACCAGGCCTATTCTCGTGGGAGTATGAACAAGCATCTGCTTTAAAAGACCTCCTCACTGTGCAGCTGACAGAGGTGTTAAGCACTAAAGCCTTAAACATCCTTTGTGACATGCTGTGGAAACACTATCGATTGGATGAGATCCCCCCTTCCTTCATCACCAACACATAAACAGAACACTCTACACACTATTCCAACACATAAACAACACGCTCTCAATGCACACTATTCCAACACATAAACAGGACACTCTACACACTATTCCAACACATAAACAGCACACTCTAAGTGCACACAATTCCAACACATAAACAACACACACTAAGTACACACAATTCCAACACATACACAGCACACTCTAAGTGCACACAATTCCAACACATAAACAGCATACACTAAGTGCACACAATTCCAACACATAAACAACACACTCTAATCTAAGTGTACACAATTCTAACAAATAAACAACACACTCTAAATGTACACAATTCCAACAGATAAACAACACACTCCAAGTGTACACTGTTCCGATCTAGAGATCGGCCATTAAGTGAAATTTCCTCACGACGCTGCACTAATGCTTTATGTAAAGCACTTGGCTGACTGTTCATTTCAGTCCCACTCAGGTGAACATGGCGCCCTTACATAATGAAACGTGACTGAGAGCCCTCATCACGCTCA
>NC_085013.1:23322006-23324506 GCF_963854185.1 Sardina pilchardus | reverse complement strand
CGGTCAAGCCAAGCGAGGGCCGACATCAGGCACGTGTCCCCCATGTGCTCTTGGTGAGGTCCAAACCTGTGGGTACTGGAGGAGGGGGCAGGTCGGGAAGACAGGACAGGACAGGACAAGACAGGACAGGACAACACAGAGATAATCCAATAGGGGAAGCCATCACAGGGGAGAACAGAATCCTCCGTCTCAATCGCAGGGCTTTAAAACATTCTGAGACACGCAGAGCCAGTGCGGGGAGGGAGGGGGGGAAAAGCGCTTGTAGTTGAGCTACTGTGGGAAGTACCCAGTCTATAATGTTTTTTTTCTTCTCTCTCTCTCTCTCTCTCAAACAGCAAGGCAGAAAATTGGAGGGGGAAAACTGTAATGTGATTTTCCATTACTGGATTAAAAAGTGTCTTTCATGGTTGCCTTCCCACTTAAATCTGGAGCTGTTCTCATAGACTCTTGTTTTCTTTTTTTTTTCCGTCTCCCCAGCCTAACCTCAAAATGTCAAGGGGCACACACAGACGCGCGACTGGCCCCCTTCCTTGGCGCCCGTGCCAGCTTTCCCCGAGCCTCGTCCGGGCACCCGGACGGGCATCCTGGCCACGAGGGAGCTTCAGATAGGTAGCGAGTCTGACCCAATTTTTGACTGGTACTGTTCTTTTTTTTTTTTTTTTTTTTTTTCCTAAGCCTGGACTTAGAGGGATTTAGCAGGTTAAAAGCAATTCATGCTTAATGCTCTTGTGTGCTGCATGTGTACTTCCTGCACAGGCCTGGTAATATGAATATCCCTCGCAAGACATTTGGACAAACGCAGCGCAGTGTGTTGCGTGTTTTGTCTGTCAGGCAGAGAGGAGCCATGTGGGTGTGTGTGGGTGTGTGAGTGTGAAAACAGACACTTGTGTGAAGTGGAAACGACAACATGTCCACATGCAATCAGATTGGTTTCGTGTAGCATTTGCACAGCACTTTAGCTTACTCCGGGGGGTGGTTGAAATGTTAAAAACAATCGATGATTTAAAAGCAAGCATAACACTATCCACACCAAAACGACTCCAATCAATTCAGTTTACAGTTCAAGGCGTCTCTCCATCAATAACTGCACGCGACCAGAAAATGGACAACTTTCCACACGTTTGCCATGTAGTCGATTCGAACCAGCCTCTAGAAACTTCCATCAGCCGAACAGTGGGCGCCATCAGTAATCGGCACGGTCATGGGGTTTCCTGTCGATAAGAGATGCGATGAACATCATCTGCGTTGATTAAAAACGTAAACTGATGTGGCTGTTCGCACGTGGCTTTTTGCCGCCTTTCGCAACGGAGCGTCAGGTAACGGAGCACAGGGGGCTTAGTGCAGCTCTGCGACCCTCGGGGAGGATAAGCGATTACGCTAAACTACACTATGTGGGGTAATTGATTGTGGCATCTAATTTATTTTTTTTCGCATCATTTCCTAGCGCGGTGGAGGTGATAATGCGGGCCGATAAGCGCATAAGCCGGACAGCTGTCCCTCTTCCTCTAATATGGATGGAGCTCACCTAAGAGAAAATCCATACATCCATAAATCGGACTTTAGTTATCACCATCATAAGGGCATAATGCAGACCGAATTAATCAACTAATGCCGTTTAAAAAATAATAATAATAATAATAAACAACGAAATGGGCCAAGAGGCAATATTTCCGAGAGCAAGACCTCACCACTGAGGACATGACACTCATCTTGACATCTCAGTGATTTATACTTTTAGCTCCTGCCAAGTGTCTTGCACTGTTAGTTTGTGATGCCACTTCTTCTATTGTGTACGTGTGTGTGTGTGTGTGTGTGTGTGTGTTCTGGGACTAGGATCCTTGGACTACTCTCCCTCTTCAGTCTCAGCGACATGGACAATGAAATATAAAACATGTTGTACACGACACTATGCACAACTCCTTACTCCACAACTTCAAATATACATGGTCATTCATATATGACATAGCATAGCATGTTCAAGAACGTTGTAAGCCTGAGTTAAGACTCTTTAATGCCTTTAAAGACCTTCTGTTTGCATTAATGGATTTATTTCCTTTTAAATGGTAAATGGCCTGCATTTATATAGCTCTTTAATCGACTCCTCCAACCCAAAGTGCTTTACAATGTCATGCCTCACATTCACCCATTCACACACACACACGCGCACACACACACACACACCGATGGAATCTAACCAGTTGAATACCTGATACGGTAAGTAAGTAATTGTGGTGACACAAGTGGCGAGGTTTTGATACTCTGACTCTGGTTATGAAGTCTCTGTGTGAGTATTCCAACCTTACTGGTCAAACCCACCACAACCTCCATCCCACTCACCCCACCTGCCGCAAGCTCTCTCCCCCCAAACCGATGCCTTGATCCTGGGGGCTGGACCCACGGTGCACGGGGGCTCTGCGGCGCAAACGGAGCCATTACTGAGGTGATTACGCCTGGCAGAGGCGGCCGCACCTCTCTGATCAAGATGGATGGATTTCTCATT
>NC_085013.1:23309506-23314506 GCF_963854185.1 Sardina pilchardus | reverse complement strand
AGTAGCTACGCTATTAGCTTTCACTATAGTCAATGGAACTGGCTACACCAGGCGCCAGAGTTGGAAAAGCCCAGCTTCAGAGAGTAAACGTCCTGCCATGTATTGGTTCTATCTGTGCACTTAACACGGGTGATTTCACTTATTAGACGATCACCTTGGCTTAAAGGGACACTTCACCGATTAGCATTAAGCTTTGTATCTTTAGAAAAAACAGTCATGTTTTTGAATGGTCGTGCATCATTCCCTCAGTTTGCCTTGAGATGGGAGAAATACGGATTTCAATGTTGGACTTCCTGCTTTCAATAATGTAAAAATCATAATTTTACATCGTTGAAAGCAGGAAGTCCTATTCATGAGTTAAGGGTTTCATTGAAATCCGTGTTTCTCCCATCTCAAGGCATCTCAAGGTTTTATGTAATTGTTATAAATAAAAACATGTATTAATCATACCTTTGTACTAAACACAGTGCCCAATAGCCCAATGAATCAGAATCAGATGAATTACAACCTTTAAAAAAGAATAAAGGGAAAAAAAAAAGAATTCATATATGTAGCCCGCCCTCGCGAATTAACCTTATAGCTGAAGAAATCTTTCCAAATCATTGTATAAACCTCAATTAATAGTCGAGGAAATGACGGGGTAATTTATGTGCAGATGCAGACCTAGCATTGGGCCCTGGCACCGAGATCTCCCGCTCTGGAATGCGATGACACCCTCTGTCCCAAAAGTAGGACGACGGAGAGAGACAGACGGAGTATCAATGTGCCGCTGTGACAGAGAGCCGATGCTGAGACGGCTTATTCCCGCAAATCCACTCCGCTGAAAAGTTTAATCGTCAAACCAAAAGGGCTAATTAATGGGAAGCGATGTCTACGAGCGCTCACAGTCTGAACGGAATAGAGAGAGAGGGGGGGGAATTATAGAATTAATCTGGGGAGACGTTCAGAGGCACAAGAGAGAGAGAGAGAGAGAGAGAGACGAGGACGAGATTAGCCAAACAGAAGAGTGTGCACATCCCAAACGTCTACAGGCCGCAGGCCACGAAAGAGACTCGGACACGTTGTGAAAACGATTCTCTAATTTAGGGGGAAAACTGTTTTATTACGTCTATCTGGGGGGCTGACAAAACAATGGTCTTGATGGGGAGACTGTTTAGAAACAATACCTGACGTTTGGGGGCCAGCTCTTGGCCTGTACACAGAGGCCTGACAAAGAGGCTTGTGTTAAAGGGACGTATACTGTCATTTCCCAACTATTAGCTGCAGCTTATACATTGATTTTGCACATTTGTTCAGCTATAAGGTTAATACACGGGGAGCAGTTAATATAGTATTAATATGTTTTTGTTTATTTTAACTGGCACAAAACATTGTCCTGCAGCTGCTCGGCTCTGTGATGACGGAGTGCGACATTAATAAAGAGGCGCCGAAGTCGAGTTTCATGAGTGGATGTCTCGCTTTTTCTGTGCCTCTGCTCAGACATCCTGTACAAACAGACACAGACCTTTGATCTCTCCCCTCACACATACATACATACATACAGTACATACACACACACACACACAGACACACAAACACGCTTTTGAGTGTGTGGACAGTTGTAAGAGACAGGTGAAGCTTACTGTCAAGCAGGCATGTCTGAAAATAGTCCCCCTTCCACAGAGATGACGCAAGCTCACAGTACACAGTTCACACACAGAAACACATGGTACATATATACCCCCCCCCCCCAACTTAACACCCAACCCAGCAACCAATTCCTCACACACCAACACAACTCATTAGCCCTATCCCACCCCACCCAAGCCAATCACAGAGCTCTTCATTAGACTGGTATGAGCCAACCAATACATTGACTGGTGACCACCCTGAGAGGAGAGGCACCCATTACACACACTCACAGGAGGCGCTCAGCCATCTACCCACAGAGGTGTGTGTGTGGGTGTGTGTGTGTGTGTGTGTGGGGGGGGGGGGGGCAGGTGTCGGCTGCTGCTAGATAGAAATGTGCGGGCCAGGCAGGCTTTTCCTGCTTTGTCTGTGTGTATCTGTGTGTGTGTGTGTGTGGAACACTGCACAAGGAGCTGAAGGTGGGCTGGGGGGTGGCTGTTCTGCCTGGGTGATGAGGAGGTCCTGGACTCTGGGTTGTCAGAGATACTGAGCTTGGGGCTTTGTTTGTTTGTCTGTGTGTGTGTGTGTGTGTGTGTGTGTGTAAGAGAGACAGAAGGGTGGTCTGAGAACAGGATAAGAATGCAAGATGCAAAGTGTGTGTGTGTGTGTGTGTGTGTGTGTGTGTGTGTGTGTGTGTGTGTGACATGTGAGTGAGTGAGTGAATGAATGAATGAATGAATGAATCAGTGTGTGTGTGTGTGTGTGTGTGTGTGTGTGTGTGTGTTTGCTTGCACTTTTGCACTGCTGAGGAGCAGCCTGAGGAGCAGGTCTGACTAAGTGTGTGTGTGTGTGTGTGTGTGTGTGTGTGTGTGTGTAAGAACATCTGAGACTGCTGAACTGACCCTGAGGAACAGAACAAACAGGGATGAAGAGGATCACTGAAAGTTGAGAGAGAAAGAGAGAGAGAAAGTGTGTGTGTGTCCGTGAGAGAGAGAGTGTTTGTGTATGTAAGAAAGAGAGAGAAAGAGAGAGAAAGTGTGTAGATGTGTGTTACAGAAAGAGAGAGGGAAAGTGTCATGTGTGCTTGAGAGAAAGAGAAGGAGAGAAAGTGTGTATGTGTGCGTGAGAGAAAGAGAGTGAGCAAGTGTGTATGTGTGCATGTGAGAAAGATAGAGAGAGAGAAAGTGTGTGTGTGTGTGTGTGTGTGAGTGAGAATGAAAGAGAGAGAGAGAAAAAGAGAGAGAGAGAGAGGGAAAGAGAGAGTGAAAGAGAGAGAGAGAGAGAGAGAGTGCAAGTGAGACGAGACGAGTCGGAGATGATGAGGCGTTAAATGGCTGACAGCTTCTCAGCACATATGGCGTCCTCTCCAGGGCCCTTAAGTGCAGACCAGCGGGGGGCACATACAGGGTGTTCAGATCAGTGCCGTCGGCCTGAGGACCCTGGCAGCCCTCACGAGCAACACTCGGCTCCCTTCACGGGTTACTCAAGGATAGCGAGCCCACAAGCACTTTCTAACACAGCGACTGACATTACGATTTCACAGACCTTCATCCGTGGACGACATTGTCCACAGTGAATGGACGGGAGACTCTGTGCACAGAGCAGATGTATGAAATGTACAAGTGTGTTTGGATGCAGCTTCTTCTCTTCTTGTAAAAGGTGGGTGGGATTTGTTTGGTTTGTTTAAAACTAATAAAATCTAAAAAATCACCTAGAAATAGCAACAGACTGTGAAGCAGGTTGAAGAACCGTTTTGACGTAATATCAAAAACATCTAAGCTCCTTGTTGTCCAGATATCTACTGAAGTTAGCATGCAAACCAAACAACATAAGGAAGGGCACCAATGGGTCTCCTTCGTAATGTACAGTAGACTATTATTCCTCATTTAGTTAATCGCTTAGGTTAAAAGCATCTCTTAAATGAATAATATATGCAAATAGAGATGGAAATTTGTCATTAGTGTTTTAACTGGGTAAATGCTATACACTATATTGCCAAAAGTGTTCGCTCACCTGCTTTGACTTACATATGAGCTTCGGTCACATCCCATTCTTAATCCATAGGGTTTGATATGAGGCTGGTCCACCCTTTGCATCTATAACAACTTAAACTCTTCTGGGAAGGCTTCTACAAGGTTTAGGAGTGTGTTTATGGGAATTGTTGACCATGGGATTTTTCACCAATGGGATGTGACTGAAGTTATTTTGGCAATATACTGTATATCCTAGGAATGCTCATTTCTGATTGTGATGAAAACATGGCTATAGTGATGTTGTGACTAGCACTAGCAGCTAGTGCTAGGCTAAGCTAGAGGCTAAAGCGCTAAGCTAAGCTAACGGCTAAAGCGCTAAGCTACTGGCTAAAGATGCTAAGCTACTGGCTAAAGATGCTAACGTAGCCTAGCGGTAGCACGAGTGGCACTTGACTACCTGGCCATGGCGCGCGTGCAGCAGCGGGACATGTTGATGAAGGAGCTGGAGCTGGCGCGCGTCTGCAGGATGGTCTCGATGCCGCGCAGCAGGTCGTTGGTCTTGAGCAGGAGCAGCATCTGGCGGGGCACGCGGTTCAGCAGCTCGCTGATCTGAGGTAGGTACAGGGCGGCGTTGGTGCGGATCTCCACGTCCTGCCACACAGAAAAGCAGAGGAACACACAGCTGCGTTTAGGAACACCATCGACAGCGCTTTTCACTCATGGAAATGAAATATTCTAGATATTGTAGATGGTAGATGGGCCCATAACCATTCACTTTTTAGGGGTCGCAATCCAGCAATGGAAGGCTGAATCGTCCTGAGCATGTACAGTAGGCTGCCATGGACATGAGAAGTAGCTATAGTCGTTATGCAGAACATATATCACACCACACACAGAAAAACATGTTTACCCAAAAGTGTATACCCACATCGCACCAAGCTGTATTCCCTGAGTAGTCCCCTGATTAAAATCTCATTACAATAAACAAACCAAAACCATGATGACAACAACACAAACAACTAAGTGTCTTATTTCACACATAATGGAGAAACTGAGAGCTTAGCTGGCAGAGGCTTGTTGTCTCTGACGTCACCCTGGGTGACGTGGAATCCTCCTCTCTCCAGTCTCAGCCAATGTTCTAGAACATACAGTACATACAGTGTGTATTTCTATTGCTAATCAGGCATGTAGACGTGCGTTGCTCAGTGGCCATCAAAGTCAAACACCTTATGATGGGGGACCTGAAGTAAACAGCAATGCTCATCCTGCCACAGAAGACAGGATTACACACACTGACACAGTGTATACACACACACACAGACACACACACGTACACACACACACACAGCCACACACAAATGCACTCACCCACACATGAGCTATAATGCACTTGACAAATTGATAATGAGAAAAAATGTG
>NC_085013.1:23274506-23299506 GCF_963854185.1 Sardina pilchardus | reverse complement strand
GCATTTCCACACCACAATAAAGTAAATTGCATTCATTTCAATTCCGTGGTAGTGGTCTTGATTTCCGTCACTGCTCTCTGAAAGCACAACAAACGATGAGTGGATCCGGGTGCTTGGCTTGCAAGAAACGGGAGTTTGATCCATTTTTAGCTCCGCCATTTTGTCGTTTCTCACAACAAGTCCAATTAGGATGCGTTATGAGTCATGACTGATTGACCCGTTAACTAGCCAAGCACGTCATGAAAAAGCAACATGGCAACATGTAATGATCCTTGTAGCGTCGTGTCGAATAACGAGGAATTCATGCTGCACCACAAATGCCACAAACAAGGAGGCCTTGAAAGATAAGGAGACAGAGATAGTATACCGTGCAAGTCCACATGCCCACATAAACGCACATGGGTAAGCTAAGGAAAGCTAGAGAGAGAGGGAGACACAGGGGCGGAGAGAAGGAGAAGGAGAAGGAGGAGAGGAGAGGGGGGACCTTTCATGGGGCACTATGTCAGTGAGCTAATAGGAGGAGCAGTAGTATGGTTAGGTTGGGACTGTGCGTGTGTGTGTGTGTGTGTGTGTGTGTGTGTGTGTGTGTGTGTGTGTGTGTGTGCGCGCGTGTGTGTGCACAAGTGTGTGCGTGTGCATGTGTATGTGTGCGTGTATGTGCGAGTTTATGTGTGAGTGTGCGTGTAGTGTGAGTGTAAGTGTGTGGAAGTGAATGTTGGACACTGATGGCAAATAATCATGGAAGTCATCAGACATGCTTGTGCTGTAGCCACCACACGCCCTAACCACACACACACACACACACACACACTTGTCTATTGTTATCATGTCCTCCTGCACTCCTCCAGCAGACCAACTCTGTGGGCAGAGCCCCATGATGAGGGAGAGCAGCACTTGAGCGGGAGCAGGACATTACAGCAGCAGATCAAACGCAGCTGAAGGGCATCCGGCCTCCGCTGCCACTGCTGTCCACAGGACCGGCAACACAAGGCCCTCGTCATGGAGACAGAATGTTAGACACTCACCATAGAGACGGCACTGATCTATAAAGAATAATATTCTTTATAGATCAGTGAGAGACGCTCCATAGACTCAGTAGGTGGGTGTTTTTTAATGGCCGGTACAGACTACACAATTGTTTTTGTCTTTCACGATTATTATTTTTACGATTGACCGTTGACCACGATTGACAAATTTGGTCGGAATAGCCGTTGCAGCTCTGCTTTTGCAGGAGAAGCTACAGCAGGCAACCTGATTGATCGTGTACGTGGCTGTTCAATCGGAACAAGAACGGAATACACCTCGCCTTTAATTCAAATTCTAATCGGATTGGCGGTTTTATTCCGATTAAACGGACACTGTGTAAGCCTGAGGAAATTTCATTGTGAAATTCTCCCATCTAGCGGTTAGGGATTATATCGCAGTCTATAGAGACTACGGTAGCCATCTCACGTCAAAACTCAAAGCCACATAACTCAAAGATCTGCGACGAGACAAAACTGTTGCAGAGGTGTGAATTAAATGAAATTATCTTTTACTGTCTATGATTAAACGTTGCACATCGTTGCCAGCATTTGCAAGCCGTTGCAAAGCATTCAGGTTGTTGTACAGTAGGATAAGGTTCATCTCGTGAATCTACCAAGACAATTTCCCCTTGGGGATCAATAAAGTATCTATCTATCAATGGCCCTAGTTCCAGTCTCCTAGTTTTCTCCTACTTTTCTCTATTGTCGTTGCTTGTGTGTGATGCCAATAAAGCTCACTTTCGGACACGTAAATTATTTCACTTTGCCTGTTAACCGAGCTAAGCACAATAGCTAGCTAGCAGTAGCACAGTACATAGAAAGTTAATGTGAAGGGCTAGTCAGGCTGGCTAGCTATGTAGCTAAGGACTGTGGTTAAACTTGTTGTTGCAAACTAACCTGAAATAACATAAAATCGAAACTTCCCCATTGTCGTTACTTGTGTGTGATACCAATAAAACACACTTTCAGACACAATAAACCATTTTATTTAGCCTGTTAACCGAGCTAGCTAGCTAACGTTTGCACCAAAGGCGTTAGCAGCTAATGGGTAGGGATGTTCGCTAGCTAAGCTAGCGGTTTTGTACACGCAACCTTACAAGTTGGTTACAGCTCCTCGAGTCACGGTAAAATGTCATGTTTGGTACATAGCTAATTTAGATACACTTATGATGTGGGTGCTTGCGTTTCTTTACGAATCTGCAGTCTTAATTTGTATAGAAATGGCCGTCTTCACGCTGCTTTTCTGTGTAACGTGAAACGCGTTTTCCCCAGTGGTATTAACAGGTAGTGTGTCCCTCTCGGCCGTTCATACACCGGAAAGACATGGAAGTCTTCCGGTAACGTCCCTTTCAATGTAAATGCCGGGAAGTGATTCTTCGGCCAGGAGGACAAGTCAGATCATTGGCATATGTTATTTTACACCAAAGAGGATCTATTTATGAATGAAGACGTTGATTTGAGGTACTAAAACACTTCAAATCCTACATAATGTACCTTTAAGGTGTTTGTATATTGTTTATATATTGTGTCATTTTTAGTCCGATTGAGCCATTATTTCATTTCTAATCGGAATAAAAGCGTCCGTGTAAACCCACCTATTGTGAGACACTAATCATAAGAGACTCACCATAAGGAGTAACTGCTAGAATGTCACTGCAACTGAATAAAAATGCCCATGTAGATCCACCTACTGTAAGACATTAACTATAAGAGACTCCTGGCATGGCATTATAATGGCATAATCAGATCTGTCGATCCCGTTCACCATAGAGGCTTATTATCTCGCAGATTCCGCCATTCTTTTCAGCCATGTTTTGTCGAAACACAACGCTCTCCATTGATTTAATTCCAATGTCTGCTACCGTTGGTGAACTACAGTTGAGCAATCACACTTTTGCGGGTTCCTCGGAAATGCTTTTTAGCGATATCTATGGATCACATTCACCATAGAGGCTCGCGAAAAGACACTCGCTATGTACAGACTCTCCTTAATGCACACGGCACCCCACCATGGTGGAATCCTGTCCTGTTCCACGTTGTCATGGAAGCATGGCATCCAGAACAGCTTGACTAATCAACACACACACACTGCTCACTGAGGTGCTCCAGCCAATGTTTCTCTTTAGCAAACAGCTGTTGACTGTAAATATTTAAAGTAGCACACATATGTGCTATAAGCAAATATTGTGTTGTATTGCTTACATTTAACTCACACAGCATCATCATCATCATCATCATCATCATGCACATTGTTTAATTAAGAAGCTCCGTGTCGACATTTGATCGACTCTCGCCGCTGTGAGCGTACGACAAAAACGGCTGATTTGAATTGTGAAATGGCTTTCTTTTTTCCCCTTTAGATGGAAGTCTTCAGTGGCTATGGCACACCCGCGGAACAGCAAAAACACTGGAGACCGGAGACCACACAGGGCTGGGGAGAGGAGCATGTCTGAGAATGTGTATGTGTGTGTACTACGTGTGTGTACTACGTGTGTGTGTGTGTGTGTGCGTGCGCGTGTGTGAGTGCGGGGGGGTTACGAGGGAAATGTTTGCTAGTGGGGGGGGGGGGGGGGGGTGGAGGAGCAGTCCCCCTCAGGGCCTGCAAATGACAGAGTGAGTGTGCGCGAGTCTCCTGCTGCTTCTCCCAGAGACGGTGGGAGCGAGTGGAATGCATTAATACTGATGATGTATGACACTCCACCATGAATGCTGATGCGCTCGCTTCTTTGCCTCCTCTCCCCCTTGTCCTGTTTTGTTCCCTTCTTGACGGGGAGGGGGGGGGCACAAGCTGTAGTCGAGGGCTTTACCAGTGCCTGGCACCATTCACGACAAAAGAGGGGTTACATCATGGGGTGGTGGTAGTGCAGTGGGCTAAGGAGGAGGAGGGTTTTTGTATGCAGTAGCCTGACAAGTCGTGAGTTCGATTCCCTGCTGCCACCATCGGGCCCAAGACCAAGGCACTTAACCCCTGAGTTGATCCAGTCGCTTCGGATGAAAAGCGTCAGTCAAATAAATAAGGACAAATTAATAAATTAATAAATAAATGAAGACAAAAAATAAATAAATAAGTTAAGATAAATAAAGACGAAGACCATGGGGGATGTCTCTAGACTGAGCCAGAGCCTGCATTGGATCAATCCTGAAGCCACCGCAAATCAGGGTCAGAAGTGGCTTACCGGTAAGCTATACGGCAGGAGTGAGAGAGGGGTTGGGAAAGGATATTCCCAAAGGTATGTTTCAGTCATAGGCACAAGGCCATGGGGATATCCATCTTCTGAGCACATGTGTCTTAAAGCAGCACTAAACAAGATTTGCTCTTGGGGTCCCCCTACAGTTGAAAAGCGCAATAATAAACAAACTAAACATTTGTCTTTTGCTACAACATATGTTCTGTTTATTCATTTTCAACCCCTCCAAAACATTTCAACCTCAGTGTTTGACGTCCAGCCTCCCCAAAAGAAACCAACACTGTAATTCTGTAGCCAAGCTGACGAAGTGTCTACTTGTGCACAATCATTTCTTTATATTATTTGCCAAAATACTTCATTTGCCCCCTTTCCTTGCTCAACATGCTAAAATGGCTACCTGCAATTCTGCTCTCTCACTTTGAGGGAACGAAACGTGGACTGCTAACCGTTGTATACCAACACTGACACTGAAATGGCTGATTGAGCGACGGCCAAATCATTTGACTTCACAAATCAGTGACAGACTGGGAGAGCATGGGAGAGTGGTGCCGTTAAGGAGGCCAGCTCAAGATGATTAGGTATTGCAAGTGCAGGAGTATGCCAACTAGAACACAAGGTGGCTCTGGCCCTGAACCACTACATACACCAGAGTCTTTAAATGTGTCTGCCCAGTCATTTCACATGCATATGTCTCTTATGGAATTTACAACAGGCAGTTGTGCTCTCTCTCTCTCTCTCTCTCTGTCTCTCTCTCTCTCTCTCTCTCTCTTTCTCTCTCTGTGGGGGAAGGCTGAAACTTCAGCCACATCTCTCTCTCTCTCTCTCTCTCTCTCTCTCTCTCTCTCTCTCTCTCTCTCTCTCTCTGCCTTTAGCTGTGCGCTAAGTGCACTCTCACTCGTCTGGCTAAAAGCAATAACACCAATTACCTGGCCAGCCTCGCTGAGCGCTTCTTCACCTCTCAGAACCGCCGCATAGCACGGCACACATCACCGTACGGCACACTCCGCACACACACACTCCAAAAACACTCCACACATACATACACACACACACATTCCACACACACACACACACACACACACACACACACACAATGACGGCACACTCCACACATACATACACACACCAACTCCACACATACATACACACACACACAAACTCCACACATACATACACACACAAACTCCACACATACACACACACACTCCACACATACAGTACATACACACACACACACACTCCACACATACACTCCACAAATACACACACAAACACACACACACGCACACTGCAAAGCGCAGCTCCCTGAGCGCTCTGGAGCCCTAATTGAAAAGGTGACGGGGAAGCATTAAGGCCGGTGGAGAGAGCACAGGCGAGGCCGGCGGACGCTCTGTCAATCAGCAGCCGAGCGAGCGAGCGCGCCCCAGTTCTCAGCGCCGCTGGCGGTCATTACTGTGATTGATAAATACAATCTACCCCATGCAGCTCTCAAGCAGGTTTACTGGAGCCAGCCACTGGCCGGCCTGTCTGTCTCCCAGCAGGTTGGGATGACTGAGCTGAGCTGGCTGGGGACAGGTGATGGGGCTGGGGATGGTGATGGGGCTGGGCTCTGATCAGGGTCAGACTCAATGAAAAAGTCACTTCAATTCAATTCAGTTGAATTATTTTTTTTATTTATTTATGTATTTAACTTTAGTAGTTAACGACACTAGTAACAATGTCAATGTGGAGGCAATCGCATTCGCTGGTGATTTGCGGGATAGTGTCAGTCAGCTTAGTCTTTACAACACACACACACACACACACACACACACACACACACACACACACACACACCGATTAACTGAGCGGGAACACTTGTGTAGTCTACTGGTTTGTGTGTGTGTGTGTGTGTGTGCAGTAGTGGGGCCACTTGTCTGGTAGTCTACTGGTGAGTGTGTGCGTGCGTTAGTGCGTGTGTGTGTGTGTGTGTGTGTGTGTGTGTGTGTGTGTGCATGTGTGTGTGCCAGGGTCTGGTCTGCCCTCAGTGGTGATGAGAGGCATGTGTGTGTGTGTGTGTGTGTGTGTGTGTGTGTGTGTGTGTGAGTGTGCATGCGTGTTCGTGCGTGTGTGTGTGTGTATGTGTGTGCGCACGTGTATGTGTGTGTGTGTGTGTGCCAGGGTCTGCCCTCTGTGGTGGGTGCTGAGAGCCTCCGGTGTGGCGGTGGCCCAGAGAGAGAGAGAGAGAGAGAGAGAGAGAGAGAGAGAGAGAGAGAGAGAGAGAGAGAGAGAGAGAGCCCTCCCTCATTAGCGGCCCTTCTCTTCTTTACCCTCCACAGCCCTTTCCCAGCTAAGTGCAATGATTAAAGACGCCATTAAAGAAGCCCGGCTGAAATGTTCATTTGGCGTCTCTCTCTCGTGCGCGAGCTCCTTTCTGTTTACTTTCTGCGCAAAATCAAATTAATTTGGCTTCCCGTCTTAATAAAAGCTTTTGGTGCATGTTTAATGCACTTCTCATGTGCCTTTCCACTGATGTTACAATTAAAAAAATACAGAGTACACACAACTAAACCAAGAGTAATGAGACTTCAAAATGGACGCACACACACGCGCGCGCACACACACACACACACAGGCCAAATAGATTACACTGATGAGGGATTCATACAATGGAAATCAAAGCAATCAGTGTTGAGCATGCAACTTAGCCAACACAAACAACAACTTTCCTAAAGATGTCTGGCTGCTGATAATATGCACTTCATTTTCAACCAATTCAAGATGGAGTGACAATCAATAACCAATAAAGACATGCAAAAGAGGGGGAGAGGAGAGTATGTGTGTGTGTGTGTGTGTGTGTGTGTGTGTGTGTGTGTTCGGCGTTCGTGCGTGTGTATGTGCGTACATCCTTGTTTTTGTGCTTTAGTGTACGCGTTGTATGCATGTGTGTGTGTGTGTGTGTGTTCGGCGTGTGTGCGTGTGTATGCGCATACATCCTTGTTTTTGTGCTTTAATGTACACGTTGTATGCATGCGTCTGTATGTGAAGCATGTATGTGAGCGCATTTTTGTTTCTGTGCATGTGCGCCTGAGTGTGTGTATGTGAGAGAGAGCGAGTCAGCAAGTGTGTGTGTGTGTGTGTGTGCGCGTGAGAGCAAGTCAGTAAGTGTGTGAGTGTGTGTCTCAGGCATGGCTTGCAGTATTAGGGACGAAAGGTGAGGGTTGCAGTGACCACAGCCAAAGAGCCCTGCTCCCCCCATCTGTCGTGTGTGTGTGTGTGTGTGTGTGTGTGTGTGTGTGTGTGAGTGTGTGTGTGTGTGTGTGTGTGTGAGTGCTTGGCCTCTTAAACACACTGCATGTGCCCGAGAGGAACTAGCAGGAACTAAACACAGTCCAGAGCAGCTGCCAGCTAACCACCGTGCTGCACACGCTAATGCTACATTCACAGTCACGTTTAATGGTAAGCCAAAGCTACCCGGTTACTCAGCCAGCAAACACTTCAGACAGAAAAATCATACAGGAAGTATGCAAGAACACGTCAAGCAGGAAGTCATTCAGGAGTCCTGTGGCTACATTGTTTGACTGAGGAAGTGATATTTTCAGGTGTTCATGGAGTTCTAGGAAGAATGGACCAGGGTAAAATACATGCCTTCAAAATAAGAGTTGTCACTCCGAATGTATGAACATGGCAACTTCACAATGGGCCCCTGAGGATATTAACCTCGCTGTTCAAACTACAGGCATGGCACAGGATTCGTTGGGCTTTGCGTCACACGTGCGTCCTTGCGCGGAGAGCAGTAGAACTGTATTCCTGTCAGCTGAGCTCACCAGCGCACAACTTTCTCCGGAGTGACGAATGTGTTGAGACTTTTACTCTCCTCCATCATTCTGCTCCAGTGTGGCAAAACTCAAACTCACTTCAATACCCGACTGTCGCCAGCACGTTCAAGTAAAAAAAAAAAAGGAAAAAAAAAGAGAAAAAAAAAAGAAAGAAATAAAAAAGCCTATTTTCAGGCATTTCTTTCTCTCCCAGTTCCACGCTCGCTATCTTTCGGGAGCTGACTGTTTTAATGTCCATTATCCTACACTCACAATACAATATGTCCTTATCGCGGCTTTCTTATGCAAATCAGACTGCCTCCTTTTTTACACAAATGTCGCAGCTGTACATTTGGAAGCAAGCTTTTATAATTGCTAGCAATTATCCCGGACCAGACTACTTCAAAACAGCCTCGTCATTTGATGGAGCAGAAAACATGCCTGGGGGAGACGCGGGGGTGTTTTAGGGATAAGTGACAACTGGTGTGTTTTCTGTCGTTTCCATTTTGGGAGACAAAAGCAGGATTGGTATTGCTGTATGCTAGGAGAGAGAGAGAGAGAGAGAGAGAGAGAGGGATGAGCAAAGCCACCGTGAGGGTGAGGACCCTGCTGAACTTTTAGTTCCAGAACTCAGAGATTAGGAACTCAGGAACTCACAACCTTAAAGAGTCCCCGAGCACCAGACTAAGGACTGCTCTCTGCTCCTGTGGGTGTGCTCCCAGAGAGCTCACTGCCCATGTGTGTGTGTGTGTGTGTGTGTGTGTGTGTGTGTGTGTGTGTGTGTGTGTGTGTGTGTGTGTGTGTGTGTGTGTGTGTGTGTGTGTGTGTGTGTGTGTGTGTGTGTGAGTGTGTGTGTGTGTGTGAATGTACAGTATGAGAGAACACAATCCCTACAGGACTGATGAAGTTTAACTTAACACAACGTCACAATCCTTATCTATAATAAATAAACCGGGTCACTGTTATACAGCACGTTCAGCTGAAGATTAAGGCATGAGCAATAACAGCACAGGAGATGCTTTACCTGTGAAGCTAGCAGAGTTGAGACGGGAACTATTCATGTGTTTCATCAGGTCCTTTCCCACAGGTGTGTTAAGTCAAACACCTTGATTATCAATGCAGACTGCATGATGCTTGATTAATACACCTGTGGAAAGGGACCTGATGAAACACATGAATACCTGCACACATAAACAACCATGGTAGCTGCTTTGATAATCATAAGGAAGCCTACACCCAAGGCAAAGCTACATCAGAACTGTACTTGGTACATGGCTAGCAGGTACCTCCACTTCTGCCACTTGCCCCGTCAGAGAGGAATATTCAAACTGACATCGGGAGCGCCACCCGGTGTGAGCGCCTGGCGCTGTGATAATGGAGCGGCAGCAGGTAGCGTCTTCATCACCTGGCACGTCTTCCCCGGCGCCGCCCGCTTCATCACGTTAGCGGAGACGCGCCGAGACAGCAGACGCGTGTCACAGCCTATTAACCGACACGCGCTCAGCCGTGTTCCACCGAGCTCCGCAACCGGGAAATCCCTCGTGATTAATGAATTCCAACGTTTGAGAGGAGCGTGTGCTCGGGACTAATGGGGGTTTGCAGTTGGCCGTAAATGTGCAGATAAACTATGGTAATTCACGTAGGCGTCGTCCTGAAACAAAGTCAAGGATGTCATTTCCGTACTTCCCATCCCTGGGTAGAGATATCGTTCACTTTCTTTATTTCACACGCAGACCTTCACCCTCTACTATTACCAACAAAATACTTTGGTCCTGCATTCAACAGTTTTTATCTCCTCAGATGTCAGCCATCTTGGATATTGGAATGTGTGAAGTTCTATTAGAAATGAGTTGGAATGTGTGAAGCTCTGGAATGTGTGAAGCTCTATTGGAACTGAGTTGGAATGTGTGAAGCTCTATTGGAACTGAGTTGGAATGTGCGAAGCTCTATTGGAACTGAGTTGGAATGTGCAAAGCTCTATTGGAACTGAGTTGGAATGTGTGAAGCTCCGTGCTGAAATACAACAATACAACACAGAGGAGAATAAAGTAGATCTCTCACTCTTAGTCTAATGGACATTAACTGTGTGTAGGCTAAACCTGTTTCATGTGGCGTGAACGATTTTATGATCCTGACTGTTATTTTTAATGTCTCTCTACGCTGATTGTTGAGCTGTAATGCAAGACAAATGTCTGTGTAAACGGATATTAAAGTATTATCTTATCTTATCATCTGGGTGGGAAGGTGTGAAGGTCAGCTAAAGCCTTCTCTCTCTAATATGCCAACATGAGCTAATGTTTTCTCTCACGGCGAAACTGGCCTGATTCTCTGTGGACAGCACTACAACACGGGCATTAATACAGCAGGCAGAGCCAGATGATCTCAGTCTGACATGAGGATATTCACCTCCAGCACACAAATCTATTCATCTACTACAGTTCAGTGTTGTTAACCTGCATTGCCGGTTGAATGAGTCTTGCTGTATTTTAAGTAGTCTTGCTACATACAATGGCACAATGGGTACACTGTACCTTGAATAATAAGGTGGTAGAAGGTACAATGTTCTTGTCATCCCCTGCTTAGCCTGGCAAACAATAGTGTGGTTAAACCACGCACCTGGAACAAGGAAGCGCCGTTGATTTGAAGTAGCCTTGGGCACAGTGTACTTACACAAGTCCAGTAATTAAGAGTTTGAGTACAATGCACTTCTCCACTAAATACACGAGGTCACCTTATTAACCCCACTCCCTCACCTCCCTCCACACGCTAAATGTGCATTTACTGCCGTGCTGTGTAACGCTGCACTGGTGTGTGCAGGCCGCTGTTAAAGGGTTGTGTAGAGGTCTGCTTTGTAAGGATGCTGCTTTATAAGGGTGCTGCTTTATAAGGGTGCAGTTCTATACTGATATTTAAGGGTGCTGCTTTATAAGGATTCTGCTTTATAAGGGTGATGCTTTACAATGCTATACTGATATATAAGGATGCTGCTTTATAAGGGTGCTACTTTATAAGGGTGCAATACTGTACTAATATGTAAGGGTGCTGCTTTATAAGTTTGCTGCTTTATCGGGGTGGAATACTGTACTAATATGTGAGGGTGCTGCTTTATGAGGGTGCAATACTGTACTAATATGTAAGGATGCTTCTTTATAAGTTTGCTGCTTTATCGGGGTGCAATACTGTACTCATATGTAAGGGTGCTGCTTTATAAGGATGCTTTTTTATAAGGGTGCTGCTTTATAAGGGTGCAATGCTGTACTAATATGTAAGGGTGCTGCTTTATAAGGATGCTTTTTTATAAGGGTGCTGCTTTATAAGGGTGCAATGCTGTGCTAATATGTAAGGGTGCTGCTTTATAAGGGTGCAATGCTGTGCTAATATGTAAGGGTGCTGCTTTCTAAGGGTGCAATACTGTACTAATAGGGTGCTGCTTTATAAGGGTGCAATGCTGTACTAATATGTAAGGGTGCTGCTTTACAAGGATGCTACTTTATAAGGGTGCACTACTGTACTAATATGTATGGATGCTGCTTTATCGGGGTGCAATACTGTACTAATATGTAAGGGTGCTGCTTTATAAGGGTGCGATGCTGTGGCGTTGAGATGCGTGTCGAGCTGCTCCTGAGCTGTACGCGGTGGCGTGTTGCGTAAGGGATGTATAAATAAATGTCCCCGAGGCTCCACAGATGGCCTGCCGTCCCCCCGCTGAGGGCAGCTCCGGCTGGGAAAGGGTCCACCCGGCCCAGCCTCCACACCCCCCCCCCCCCCAGTCCACCCGGCCCAGCCTCCACACCCACACACACTCCCCCACCCCCCAGTCCACCCGGCCCAGCCTCCACACCCACACACACTCCCCCACCCCCCAGTCCACCCGGCCCAGCCTCCACACCCACACACACTCCCCCACTCCCCCAGTCCACCCGGCTCCGACTCCACACCCACACACCCCACCCCCCTGTCCACCAGGCGCAGCCTCCACACCCACACACACCCCCCACCCCACTGGCCCTGACCGGCCACCAGCCAAACACCACCCCCCCAGCCAAACACCACCTGCATGGGAGCTAACCGGATGCTGCCCTCACTCTCCCACACAGACATACACATGCACACACACGCACACACACACACACACACACACACACACACACACAGACACACACAGACACACACACACACACACAAACGTACAAACTCATAAGCATTTAGCGGACAGTCCATTTTTGAGCTTACGTGTTCTACTAAACAGGAAGAGTCATTGCAGAGCGAGCGCGCGTGAACAGGAAGTGTGTGAGCTCACCTCCGAGTTGGTGACGGGCGTCTGGCTGATGCCCTCGTTGACGGACTTCCAGGAGCGGGCGGTGAGCACACAGGCGAAGAGCGGGAACAGGTCTCCGGCCCCCAGGCGGCGGCTGTACCTCTCGATCCCCTTAATGTCCGCCTTCATCAGGGACTGCCACAGCCGGCAGTAGTCCAGACGGAAGTCCTCCTTCAGCACCTTGGACAGCGACACACACAGAGTGAATGGAAGCACTGGGGGGCAGAGACTCTGTAATGAGGAGCGCGACTGGCTGGGGCACCTGCACCGCACGCCCGCGACCCGAGTTCGATTCCCGCCCTGTGGTCCTTTCCGAATCCCACCCCAACTCTCTCTCCCACTCACTTCCTGTCTCTCTCTCTACTATCCTATCCAATTAAGGGCATAAAAAGTCCAAAAAATATATACTTTAAAAAAAGAAATCTACGGGGTTAGTTCGCAACGCAAACATGGCAGTCATCTATACATATTCCGCCCCTTCTGCCGCCAAAAGTTGCCACGTGAACACCATCGTGCCAATGTGTTGTGCCAATCATGTGTTGTGAATCTTTGCACACGAGCAGTTCTGCCCGAAATAGATGCCCGATAAGTGCCCCAAAATGCGTTGCAATATGGCCACCGAGTGGAGGGATTTGCCTCAAAGGACTTTTGCTGGGAAGGGCTGAGAAGCTTCCATATTACATAGGGCGGCGGTAGCGTAGTGGCCAAGGAACTTGGCGCGCATGCAGTAGCCATTCAAGTTGGAGGTTAGATTTCTTGGCTGCCACTGTTGTGCCCCGGAGTAAGGCACTTGACCCTGAACTGCACCAGGAAGAGCCCTGCAGCTGGTATCTGTAAGTCGCTTGGGATAAAAGTGTCAGCTAAACAAATACATTAAATACACTGAATAGTGTTCCAGCCAGGAGATGTAGGAACTGCGCATTTGTTTGCTGACATGCTTTTGTCTACATTAAACAACTTAAAACTGATAGGATGGAAGAATACAGACACCTTCCTCTGATCCACAGATTTGAAAAATGTGGCCTTTCGTAAAATATGCTACTCAGTGTTTCCCATACATTGACTTATTTGTGGCGGCCCACCACAATATCAACACTGACCACCACACAATGATTTTATGTTGTACTACTTAAACTAGATGAACTCCTTTCATTGTAGAGCTATGCACCTTTCAGCCTCTCTGTTCCTCAACAAACATGCATGCACGTTTAAAGAATACATTAAACAAAAACCAGTAAGGCTTGTTGTTGTTGACTGTTTTTGACGACTGGCTAAATCACAATTAAATCTAGTTAGTATCATAAGTACGTTGCGCAAATTTCTTTAAAATTTGCGCACAAACACACTACCACCACAAATAGAATCAAATTATGTGGGAAACACTGCTACTTGGTTAAAAGCAGAAAAGAAAACATGAAAAAATGTCAGCAAATGAATGGTGAACCAGTGCAAAAAGGAGAGCTTCGACCAGACATAGCGTTAGACCTCTTCAAGGGGCCATACTGAGCGTGGAGAAAGTGAACCACTGCATATGCGTAATGTTGCTTAATTGCTGATGCCGAACAGGATGTTCAGGTGTCTTAAGAGGAGAGATGGCATATTTGTCCAGTCCTTTGAAAAGCCTCCATTCCTGCCTCTCTGTGCCTCATTAATATGGAGACAACGTATGTCTGGGAGAATTTCAGGGCAAAAAAATACCAGCAGCCAAATTAAAATTCCACGCAAAGCGACGCTAAACTGGAGAAGTCATTACTCACAAATTGGTTCCATTATGGCCATCATGAGGAGGCCAGCTCTCAAACGCTTCCCTGCTTTTACACGCGAGCATCACAAGTGCATATTTATCACCAAATGATCTTCATGAATGCATTTACAACTTCAAAACATGCCACACACCCAAAACACAGAAAAAAAAACAAAAAACCCCACTTGCTTCACTGCTGCCAGTGCACAGCCTTGGAGGTGGATTGGGCACATCTGTTTACTTCATCAAATCAGCCTGGCTGTTATAACATCTACTTACTCGTTTTTGTTTATCTTAATCATTTGTAAATTATGAGTTTGGGTTCCTTCGCAAATAAAATAAATAAATAAACACGGCGACATATCCATTGGTAGGCGCTAAAACGAGTTAGCCGCGGACTGCCCAGGAATTGCGCCGTGTAGATAGCAGAGCAGAAACACTGATTTGAGATATGTGTGTGTAGCACGTGGCTTCATATCTAGCTCACGAGGAGGCTCCTTAATAGCACGCATTCAGTTCCAGCTTGGAGGGGTGAGTCTGGGTCTGCTGTTGCCCCGGCAGCGAGTGGGTGAATTATGGGGTGCAATACGTGATGAATTAGCTTTTCCGGGGGAAGGCCGGGGCCGTGATGTCTCACCTGATACAGGCCGTGATCGAGTAACACAATTTCCGTCTTGTTGCCGCTCGGGCTCTTCCTCACCAGGACGTTGCCGGGGTGCGGGTCACAGTGGACGAAGCCGTTCACGAATATCATCTCACTGTACATCTTCCCCAGGTTCTGTGAGATCTACAGGGGGGGATCGAGGAAGAAACACACAGAGAGAGAGAGAGAGAGAGAGAGAGGGAGAGAGAGAGAGGGAGGGAGAGAAAAAAGATAAGGGAGAAATAGAGAGATAATAAGCCGGAAAGTCAGACACAGACACAATGAGAGAGAGAGAGAGAGAGAGAGAGAGAGAGAGACAGAGAGAGAGAGTCAGTCAGTCAGTGATAAGTCACGGGATGTCTTGGCATTATCTCTGGACATGTATCTGAGCGGGCTGAGCTGCACAGAGATAATGAGGGTTGCTTTCTCTCTTAAGCAGCAGCCCAAGCCCAACCCATCATCCCTTCATAGTCGTCCACCATTTACACTCGCCCTCCAGCGCCAATGTTTAGCATTTATATAAAATAGTTGCTTCTGTGCGGGGGGTGGGGGGGGGGGTGGGGGGTTGGGGTGAGAGAGAGAGAGAGAGATAGAGAGAGAGGGAGAAAGAGAGAGAGAGGGAAGGAGAGAGATAGAGGGAGGGAAGAGAAAGAGGGGAAACTTTGATAAGAGCAGAAGAGTTTATTGCGAATGGAGAGAGCAGATACAATTATTCCACCCACTGCTACCCCCCTTTGAAGATCAGCTGCGATAAAGATCAGCTCTGAACCAGGGCAGAATGGGAAAGCGCTGGCTGCAGCACGCTGTATGGAAATGAGCCTCTGACGAGAAGAGGGGTGTGTGTGTGCGTGTGTGTGTGTGTGTGTGTGTGTGGGAGGGGGGGTCGCAGTCACTCGCACCCCCTTTTTCCGCCTCAGTTTTGCAATTACGCTTGGAGTCGTGTGCGTAGGGGGGGGAAGAGAAAAAGGCCTTTCCTTGTTCTTTTTTTTCCCGCCTCCTTTCTTTATTTTCTTTCACCACACGGAAGAGCATTTCCCCCTATTCATTGGAGAAGCCATTTACAATAACAGCAGGGTGGACCATGGCAGGTCAATTTAGCCGCAGTTCAGGTTGTGCTGACTCATGCTCGATTATAGCATGAGGACGTTCCGGGGAGCATCGCGACAACTATAATGCGCACTAAAACGGGCGCCGAAGAGCCATGAACAAACTCTGGCTTCTGACGCTCACGCACAGCCACTAAAAGGAGTCTACTGAGCACCACCTCCCACCACAAACACAGCGTAGTCATTCAGGGTGCTGACGCATAACCCAGTTATAGTCCCCCCCCCCCCCACACACACACACACACACACACACACACACACACACACACACACACACACACACACACACACACACACACACACACACACACACACACACACACACACACACACACACACACACACACACACACACACACACACACACACACACACACACACACACTTGCTGGACCAGCTTTGCCTTCATATGAGCATGGCTCCACAGTTGTTAGACCTGAGGTTCCTGGCCTGAAGTTGAACTTTTGTACAGCAGACATGTCTGTTCCTTCCCATTCACATACATGTTATATCAGTCGTGCAGTCGTGAGGGGGTGTCTTTGCACAAGCCCTTCCTCCAGCACATGGCTGAGGAGACTTCTCTCCACTGATCTAAACACTGCTTTAGCTGAAGAGGACATCATCAGTAGTACACCAGGAGAGAGAGGGAGAGACACAGAGAGAAAAAGGTAGACATATAAACAGACAGAGAGATAGAGGGAGAGAGAGAAAGAGGTAGACAAAGAAACAGAGACAGATAGAGATAGACAGAGACAGAGACAGAGAAAGAGGGAGAAAGAATGAGAGAGAGAAAGAGGTAGACAAATAAACGGAGACAGAGAGTTAAAAAGCGGGAGATAGAGAGAGGGAGAGACACAGAGAGAAAAAGGTAGACATATAAACAGACAGAGAGATAGAGGGAGAGAGAGAAAGAGGTAGACAAAGAAACAGAGACGGATAGAGATAGACAGAGACAGAGACAGAGAAAGAGGGAGAAAGAATGAGAGAGAGAAAGAGGTAGACAAATAAACGGAGACAGAGAGTTAAAAAGCGGGAGATAAAGAGAGGTGAACAAAGAGAGAGAGAGAGGTAGACAGGGAGATAGAAAGAAAGAGAGAGAGAGACCCAGAGAGAAAGAAAGAGAGAAAGAGATGAGGAATGTTTCCTGGGGCTGAAGCACAACATGGCCGTATGCTAATGGCAGACTAACAGGAGCGGTCTGCAGACAGCAAACTAGCCGGAGGGTCGGGAGCGAGAGATAGCTGGTTCAATTTAAAGGTAAAGTGTGATAGTGAGTCACCTATGACTCCATCAAATGGCTCAGGCCCTGTGTGTGCTCCGAAATACTCTGGCCTCAGGACAACAGCGGAACCGTATGGCAGAACAAAAACAAGGTCATCAGGAACGTCTATAGGTTCTGGAATATCAATGAATATGCTAAATAGATTTCCTAGAGTGGAAAAAAAAGCGACATGCAAATCATACTGGCAAGGTGATATTGGAATGTCTTTAGGTCATCATTTACAGGTTCACTCATAGTGCCCATCGTAGTTAACAGCAGTCAGAAAATAGAATTAAAAGCAGGATATGCACACTTTATTAGATACTCCCATGAACTTTTAATCATTTGTAACATTTCAATCTAAGATCTAAGTCTGGACTTACAACACATTTATAATGCCTGATGAAGATCAATAAGAAGGATGCATTGTTATGAATTAAAGTTTCTAAGAGTATCTAATACAGTGTGCAGATCACAATAGAAATAAGCTTTTTAGCTTCATTGTCATTTATTCTGATAACTTTATAAGAAAGTTATATGAGAAGCTTGCTTCTGCGTGCTTCGATCAATCAATCAGTCGATCAATTGATCAACCAATCAATAAATCAATCAGCATTGGTGTATAATGTGATGTTGTTCTGATCTGCATATAGATTTGCGGTGTTGTCCTGCGTGTTCTGATTGGCGATTGTGGACCTCCAGGAGAGCCAGAGAGCCGTGGAGAAACACAGGCCTCGCGTCGGTCATGAATAATGCGGATCACATCGCAGCCGAGCTGGCCGCACTCTCACACACTCACACACTCACACACTCACACACTCACACACTCGCTTGCTCACTCGCTTGTTCACACGAGCACCGCACACACACGTCCTGCGTGTACACACTGCTACGCTCACCGAAGCCAATTTGCTGGCAAGAGGCGACCACAACAACAAATATTTGTAATTGATTAAAGGCTGCATCAATGAAGTGCAAAATTAGTTTGCGAGAGCGGCGACAAGGGTCGCGCTGTGCTCTCTGTATCCTTTCTCCGTCATGCTCTCTCTCTCCCTCTCACTCCTCCTGTCTCTCCCTCTCTCCCTCTCTCTCCTCCTCTTTACTCCTCTCTCCTCTCTGATTCTTTCCCTCCATCTCTCATGATCCCTCTATCTCTGGTTTTGTCCTCCTATCACTCTCATTCTCTCCAACTCCCTCTTTCCTCGTGGAGATTGTTCGGTGCTCTTCCGTGACAAAACAAAGTGTTATGGCACATGTGGGAACTAAATAACCTTTTGATGGGAGTTGAAGAAGTCACATCTCCATGGCGATGACCTAGTGACCTCTGGGTAATATCACACACACACACACACACACACACACTGACACAATGTGTCCGCTGTGAACACATGCCTGCCCACTGAACCAGAAGAGACCAGCTGATTAAACAAGCTCACTCAGGTGTGGAGCAGCTCGTCTGGTGGTCAGACCTGCAGCCATAGCCTTCCCTCAGCAGGCGCTATATGACTGCCAAGACAATGTATGGGGCCAAGTGAGGACATCTTTGAGGGTATACCCCTAGCCAGACTAACACCAGACCATTTTCAATTCAGACTGAGAATTGGTCTGGGGATGCTTCATTCACTTCCAATTTTCAAGGGCCGCAACTAGCAGTGAAATTAAACTGAAATGGGTACATTAACCTAGCCTGGATTAACCCAGACAAACCTGTTAGCAAATCTGCTCTGCAGGTCCATCCAGAAAGGATCCCCTTGATGCCGATTCTGAACTT
The DNA here is from genome assembly GCF_963854185.1 of Sardina pilchardus. Taxonomy (NCBI): domain Eukaryota; kingdom Metazoa; phylum Chordata; class Actinopteri; order Clupeiformes; family Clupeidae; genus Sardina; species Sardina pilchardus. Next base: position 23,280,653 of record NC_085013.1, on the reverse strand, counting down.
CCCATTTTACGATTTCCAGGGGCGTAACAAGCACTGAAGTGAAACCCACATCGGTGCAGTAAACTCTATCCAAATGGTTTCATTTGTGCAGCAAACCCATCTTTCTTGTGAACGAAGGTTTTAAATGCAATTGTTTACTCAGTTCCAAAGAAAATACACATGTGTATTGCTTTATCCAGTCGTCATCAGCACAGCCATTGATTGTGTTGATTCAATGCACATGAGTGCAATTGGATCCTGGGTTTTTGATAATTCGGCAATGGGTGTCAATGGGATCCTTTCTTGTCTAAGGTTTCCCAGGCTAACACTAAACTCTTACCAAATCATTTTGGGACTACTACAGCAAACATATTTCTTGTAAGCGAAGGTTTTAAATGGTCCCCTTCATTTCCGAGGAAATTAAATGTCCGTGTTGTAACACTGACTCCATCAGTGCAGCCATTAATCTGTTGAGGAGTACGGTCACAAATTTGTGATTAGAATGTTCGGTGAACTGAGAGTTCCGCATTATGATGTGACAATTACCCTCAGAGATCTCCCCCACAGATTGTGTACAGAACACTGAAACTATGGAACGTTTGCGTTGAATTCTAGAAGAAACTAGGAAAATAATTCCCTCCTCAACGCACGGCTAACTGTACTCATGGGCAGATGAGCCTTCAGAGCAAATTCAAAGGTTCACCTGAATTCACCTAGGCTAGGTATACCCCAAACCACTCCAACATCACGGACTAAAAAAAACGAGGGATTCAGCAGATGGGGCTTCCCTATTGGCTGCCCGTCAGCACGTGTAAGACGAGTCGTGCGTGTTGAGTGGATTCCGCGGTGAGTCAGCCGGACATGGAGAACGCGGTGGTGAGCGTGACGTTGGTGGGCGTGAGGAGCTGCCGTTGTCAGTGGAGGCACACCTAAACACAGGGTGACTCAGCAGAGGAATCCTCCGCTCCCGCCGGCTACCGCTCCTCTCACGCACGCTCATGCTCACGTTGCTGTTGTGCCTCAGCTCCCATCAGCTCTGCTCCTCTGCTCCTCTTCTCTCCTCTCCTCTCCACTCCTCTCCTCTCCTCTCCTCTCCTCTCCTCTCCTCTCCTCTCCTCTCCACTCTTCTCCTCTCCCTCTCCTCTCCTCTCGCCTCCTCTCCTCTCCATTCTTCTCCTCTCCTCTCCTCTCCTCTCCCTCTCCTCTCAGCTCCTCTCCTCTCCCCCCCTCTTCTCCACTCCTATTTGCTCCTCGCCTCTCCTCTCACATGGCTATTGTGCCTTTATGCTGCTGGCCACTCTTTGCTCATACATAGAGAGAGAGGGAGAGAGAGAGAGGGAGGGATAGTGAGGGAGAGAGAGAGCGGTTTTGAGAGGGAGGTGTGTGTGTGTGTGTGTGTGTGTGTGTGTGTGTGTGTGTGTGTGTGTGTGAGAGTGAGATGGAGAGATGGCAGGACAGAGAAAAAAGAGAAAAAGAGAAAGATGCCATGAGAAAGACAGAGCGAGAAAACTGGTGAAACGTGAAACAGCGGGGAGAGGGGGAAAATCAGATACTAAGAGTGAGCAGGAAGGAAAGCAGAGAGAGAGAGAGAGAGAGAGAGAGAGAGAGAGAGAGAGAGAGAGAGGGAGAGAGAGAGAGAAGCCTTTGTGACAGGCCTGTATAAATAGCAGGCATTGTGAGCAGACAGACAGAAGGAGGACTGAAGCTGGGGTTTGCTCTCTACATTTCCTAATGTAATCATGGAGGAAAATGAGACAGTGGTCTAATAAGGGAGTGTTAAACCACCCCTATCCTCTCCCCTCTCCTCCTCCTCCTCTCTCCTACTCTCCTCTCCTCCCCATCTCCTACTCTCCTCCTCCCTCCCTCTCCTACTCTCCACCTCCTCCTCTACCTCCTCCCTTCCCTCCTCCCCTCCTCCTCCTCTACCCTCCTGTGCCTGGTCCACATGCCCCCCCGCTCACAGATGTAGGTCAGGTGTCAAGCATCCATCAACACAGCCCCAACACATATCTCTCTCTCTCTCTCTCTCTCAAATTCAAAGGAGCTTTATTAGCATGACTGTTTTCACAATGTTGCCAAAGCTAGTGTCACAGCTAACACAGTAGTATCACAAAAGCTCTCTCTCTCTCTCTCTCTCTCTCTCTCTCTCCCTCATTCAGTTACTTTCATATCCTTCCACTCTTTCTTTTTTCTCTTCCTCCTCTCTTAGTCTCTCTCACTCCACCCCCCCCCCTTTTTCTCTCTCTCCCTCCTTCTCTTTCTCTGTCTCTATCCATTACGTTCTCTCTCTGACAGGTAGCAGAGGTCCTGGGGTGGATTAGAGGTTCTTTTCCCCCCACGCTGTTTCGTTTAACATGCGTGATCCTCGGACCACTGCGGCTCCAGTGTGCAGGTGCAAGGGTCACTGGGACACGGGCCCGATCTGACCGGTGTGTTCTCACGCGTCATTACTCTTCCGAACGCAGCGAGCGAGCGAGCGAGGGGAGGGGAGGGGGCGGGAGACACAGAGCCAAATACAATATGAGTAATACCTGACAGGGAGGATGGCGCACAATACAAGGCAGAGTATAGTACAGCTCCTGTATCTCAACAGGTAAAGAAAGCGTACCTGTGCTCCTGCATCTCAACATGTAGCGTAAGCTTACATGTGCTCCTGTATCTCAACAGGTAGAGTAAGCGCACCTGTGCTCCTGCATCTCAACAGGTAGAGTAAGCGCACCTGTGCTCCTGCATCTCAACAGGTAGAGGAAGCAGCCACACAATCTGCTGCTACCTGCTGTACCTGTGCTCCTGCATCTCAACAGGTAGAATAAGGCTCCATCTCCACCCAAGCCACAGTTCTGATATCCAGGAAATACATTATTCGAAGTAGCTATATTAGCATGACTGGTTAGATACAACGCTGCCAAAACACAATATACATTTACACAGAATCATACTGCACTGCCAAAGCACACTTACATAACATATGTACTGTAATATATGAATATTTCTGTGAGTCATTGCTAAGTCTAGCTGAATAAAAGTGTTGAATGAATGAATGAATGAAATTGTTCTCCTCATCCAGCAGACAACAAGCAGAAGGGGAAAGGAATATCACTGGAGAACCGCTGGAGAACCCTCACTGGGAGAACCCGCAATGGGAGAACCCTGTCCACAGGGCTCTTGTATGAGGGAAATGTGAAATGCTAGCCCCAGAAACCTTTCCCAGAAGTTGTTCTACTACACCGAGCAGGACTCCACAACCCTGGGGCAAAAGCTCAGCACGTTTGAACAAAATGTCAATTTTCAAAGAGCACAGGAGCATTATTCATGGTGTAACGTAGCGGAAACATAGCAGTCCAAAAGAAAAGGAAATCTGACACAACAAACTTGCCAATGCTAGTACAATTTTTATGAGCCACATAAGCCATGTGTTTAGTTCCTCTATACTGTACTACAAATTCAGAGAAACCGTCTTAATAAAGTCTACAGTTCAAACTAATGGGCTATGACTATAAAAAAAAAAACTATGTAACAATTCCCTTCGATACTGTGTCTAGAATTTTAAAATCCATCAATCAAAACAACAACAACAAAAGCAACAACGAAAACAACAAAAAACAAAGTAGTAGCTGTCAATCATATAGCCTTCAGCATTATATACGGCGTGACGCATTAAAGCTCTTGAGTGTGGTGTTGTGTAGAGTAGAGCAGGCTACTAGCACAGCACTCTAGTGAATGGGCGAAATGACCATTATTTACGGCTGCTAAGGGCACTCCATGAAAACAGGTAGCCGGGCCCAATCTGTGCTTTACACACAACGCGCGGCAGAGAATTCCAAACACACACACCCCCGATTATTTACAGGGGCCACTATAAACGCAGGCACGCGCACAGTTGCTCTCGGGCACCGATGGATGGAAAAAAAAAAAAAAAAACAAAGAAAAGTAGGGAAAAGAAAAACGGAAATGGGCTTCTACTTTATTTACGTCTTGCTGTTGTAATCTGCTGAAGTCTAACCGGTGCGGGCGGATCGATGCGGAGGACGGGAGAGGGGGACGGGGGGGACGGGGGGGGGGTCAAAAAGATGGGCTTTTTAAAAAGCGACGGAGGGAGCGCACTGGCGAACACAGCCAGCGGTAAATCTAATGAGACGAACTCGGAGATGCTGCCAGCCTCCAGTTTGGCTGAAACGGCTGATCGCAGGCGATAAGGGGAGCGGAAGGTCAGCAGAGCCTCCCCCTCAGACGCTCGACTGTCATGCACTGACACACACACACACACACACACACACACAGAGACACACACAAGCACAAGCACATACACACACACACACACACACACACACACACACACACACACACGTTCATGTACATGCACGTAAACACACACGCACTCACATCAATGGCAGTTACATCAAAGCAACGTCCTTAAGGCACCTGTAGCTAGTCAACAGAGTTGGCCTCACCTAACCTTTCTCCATTAACCTCGTAAGAAGGACATCTGCAATGAGATCGAGACATAAGTGCAAGCAAATATGTCTGCTGTAGCTCATTTCATGAAGTTCAAAGTGCACAAGTGCACAAGCCAAAAACACTTCTAAAAATATGTACACCACGACGCTTTGAATGAAAACATTGGAAACATGACTAACAACAATATTCCACATGGCATATTTGGCTGAAAACAAATCTATGGCCCCATGGATCCCAGATGGGTGGCCATTTTGAGTTGCAGGCTAATGGCTAAGGATTTGGTTCAGGTAGCGAGCGGGTGGTGTTTGTTTCAATCTGTTGGCATGTCATCCACTCTCAGACAAGCTGTCTTTCCCAATCTCCTACCTCAGCTCCGCTTGTCACCTCTGATTTCCTGTGTGCTGGGAGGGTGTGTGTGTGTGTGTGTGTGTGTGTGTGTGTGTGTGTGTGTGTGTGTGTGTGTGTGTGTATGTGTGTGCTTGTGTGTGTGTGTGTGTGTGTGTGTGTGTGTGTGTGTGTGTGTGTGTGTGTGTGTGTTTATGTGTGTGTGTGTGTGTGTGTGTGTGTGTGTATATATATATATATATATATATATATATATATATATATATGTGTGTGTGTGTGTGTGTGTGTGTGTGTGTGTGTGTGTGTTGGGGGGGAACAGGCTTGACCCAAATACGGAGGGGCTGAGACATGTGAGGCCACTGCACACATGAAGGCAGGCGTCATGAGCACTCTGGATCTGCCCTCCCTGCTGAGAGACACACAGTCAGACACGAGTGGCCCTCTGCATCTAACCGCCGAGCGCTGATAACAGAAAATAACATCTGGGACGTAGACGCGCGTCATCAGCATACTACATCACAGCTACACCGACAGGCACGCCGACGGAGATGAGCGGTGGTTTTCAGCACTAAACAACCGAGTACTTATAACAGAACACATCTGCCATGTAGACACACATCATCCAAATAGCGCCCCATAACACTTAAGAGAGACACGGAATCACAGATGAGTGGCCTCGGCGCGGCAATATCGAACAACCGAGCAAAAATCACGGAGAGCATCAACAGTGACACGTAGACACGCGTCATCAGCATACAAACGCATTATACAATTACTCAGTGAGTTGTGGACTTTAGCATCAACCAGCCAAGCGCTGAGAGCGGGAAAACACGTCATCGGTGCACTACACTAGATCACAGCGTGAGGGAGAAGCTAATAGACAAACATTGAGCAGTGCTCTCCAGTGTAAACCAAGCACTTGGAAACGGAAACTATATCTGCGAGCCTCTCATATTGGCACTCATAGCATGCACTGAGTCGACTGCAGAATGCTCTGTGCTCTGTTCGTGCAGGGGGGCGGGTGGCATAGTCAGAACTGGCGTGCTCGTGTGTGGGTATCCCCGGGAGACGACAACAACGACGCCGACGACGGCCGATGAAAGTCACCTTCGAACGACAGGCGGCAGCTTTTTTGACGGCCGTTCTCCGGTGGGCGCCGGGCAGGAAACGCCTCCCTCCGCTACAAAGCGCTCTTGTAAAACAACGCGGCGCTTATGGAGGGGCCAGCTGCGGCGCGTGCATACCATTAATCACGCGGCTCGCTGGCCGCTTAAATAAGGATGGCAAACAAATTGGCTCAAGGGGGCTAGGTGCTTCTTCTAATGACTATCCATTATGTGTTTTCCATTCATCATCGTGACAGGG
>NC_085013.1:23252006-23264506 GCF_963854185.1 Sardina pilchardus | reverse complement strand
TAAAATAACTGACCACATTACTCCAATTCTCAAGTTCCTGCACTTACTCCAGTATGTCACAAAACTGACTTTAAAGCACTACTGCTTGTTTATGAATGAGTAAATGGAGCAGGACGGTCTATAAATACCCATCAGACATGCTCCAGCAGTACACACCTTTTTGACCTCTCAGGTCTTCGGAGAAAAACTTGCTAGTAAAACCTGCTGTTAGAACTAAACATGGTGAAGCAGCTTTTAGTTGTTGTATGCGGTTCAGCTCTGGAACCAATGTTCAGATGACGTCAAAAAGGCCCCAACTGTAGCCATTTAAATCTAGACTTAAGACCAAACTGTTCTCAGATGCCTTCTGCTACAAACTCTGACTTTTTAAAAATATTTAATTATTCCACCTTGTCTTTTTTATTTGTTCTTTTTAATTAATTGTTTATTTGTTCTTTTTAATAATTTTAAAATAATGTTACCTTGTGTGCTTTATGTTTCCGTTTTATTATAATCTTTAATTTATAAACTATTCTTTGACTATTGTCTTTCACTGCTTTTATTCGCTATTTCTGTTTGCTTTTGTTCAAGTAAAGCACATTGAATGACATTGAATTGTCAGCAAGCCAGAGTTATTGTGCCCATTATCTTCCAGGAGTATAGGAGAGGGAAAGTGTTTAAAGACTGTGTTCTGTCTCTCTCTGGCACACACACAGGCAGAGGCACAGGTAGAGGCACAGGCACAGGTAGAGGCACAGGTAGAGGCAGAGACACAGGTAGAGGCAGAGGCAGAGGCAGGCTGCTGGGTGGTTTCTCCTCATTTTGGCTTTGCTTTGCTCGGAGGAAGAGTGCAGACAGGCATGCGTTTGATGCGCCCATCCAAGAGCTCTCTGCAGCCTCTTCCGTCTCCTTCAGACGAGCCCGCTGCCCTTTCAGTACGGCTCGTTGGCTTATGAGGACGGCCTCGACCTGCGTTTACCTGTCTGTCATACGCGCCGATGCCTGCTGGCTCGCCGACGATAAGGAAAGGTTGCCGCTTACAGGCCCTGGTGCTCAGCACGGGCAAGCCAGCACGCGCCAGCCTTGTGTGCATATTAATTTGAAGACAATACGAGCAGAGCTACCAAAAACAAATAAAAAATAAATATATATGAATAGATAAACAAATATATAAAGCATAAAATCAGCGAAGAGAGAGGGGAGAGATGTGTAAAGGCAGGGTGGAGTGCCATAAACAAAGCAGGTGCTAAAATGATTCCATTTACTGGCCTAACAAAGCCAGCACGCGTCCAGGCTTTCAGCAAGCATCAGAGCGCTTCACTCATTTTCTCTCTCACTCATTCACCCTCTCCCTCCTTCTCTCTCTCCCTCACTCACTCACCCTCTCTCTCTTTCTCTCCTTCCTTCTCTCTCCCTCTCTTTGCCCCATCTCTCTCTCACTCTCCCTCTCTCCCTCTCTCCTTCTTACTCCATTGCCCTTTCACTCTATCCCTCCATTTCTCTCTCTCCCTGCCCATTTCCTTCTCTCTCTCTCTCTCTTCTGTCTCACTCTGTCTCTCTCTCTCTCTCTCGCTCTCTCCATCTTTCTCTATCTACCGGAGCTATGCATGAAATGAACCACTGCACAGGCTAATGGCTTACTGAGGCGGCAGCAGTAGGGCCGGCAAAGAGATATTAATAAGCACTATTCTGCGGGAGCGGAGCGGGGAGACAGGAGAGGGGAATGAAACAGCCTTAATGATGGCTGTATTTATTGCACACGCCTTCCCTTCCTTCCTGCCTGCCTGCCTGCATGCCGCTCTGCGGCAAATATGCTATCACCAACAGTTGGAGGCTAACAACTAAAAGGAAATGCTTCGAGAACTGGATGCAATTAACGCAATCGACCGATTCCAAGCCCCGCCTCCCACTGTTGCTGTTGCTAGGTTGGACCATAGATATTAGAAAGCTAGATACCGCATTCGGCTCCAGAACGCACGTAAAGTGCACCGCCATCTTGGTGGGAGTAACCATCACTGGAGGCCAGAGCCATAGAAAGAGAGAGTTGTGACACTCTTTGATGTTGCCGCCACGATCAAAAGTTCCAAAAAAAAAACCTGTGCTGAATGGATGAATCGCAGGAGGGTGGGATGTACTTCTGATGCTGGAAGGTGTAATCAATTAACTCATTGACTACTGACCAAGAGATTGGCTGTAAACAGTTCCAAAAGCCCCATAACGAGGAAATAGCCTGGAAAAAGCGCTGCCATTTTTTCCTATGGAGGTCTATGGGAGTGTCGCCACTCTGTTTTATCTACCGCTCTGATCACTGGAGGCCAATGGAGAAGCATGTGACTCTGGTTGGAAATCAGACAGGTGTCACGGATTACCGGCAAGTGTTGCCCATAGACAGCAATGTTGGCAGCAATACGGCGGCCGCATTTAGGATGCCACCAAATAGAACGTGACGGACAAAGCTTTCTAATATCTATGGGTTGGACCATTTTGGTCGGACGAGCTTGCACCTAAGCCATAATCAGAATCAGATTTTATTCACAAAGTATGTCTGCACATACGGTACAAGGAATTAGGCTTTGTATCGCAGATGGAATACAATAAACAAAACAATACACAGATTACATAGCAATATATAAATAGCATAGGTGTTAACAGATGAAGAAGCAGTAGCACTACTGGTAGCTGGGTTAGTCTGTCCGTTGATAAAGACGTCATAATCTGTTAGTGATTAGTCAGTGATCTGTTTCATGAGTGTGCTGTCTGAAAGGTATGGACAGCAAATTATGAATGGTACTGTTTTTAGCATGAGGACGAGGAGTGTCTTGAAATATCATTTTGACTTTATGAATTTAAGAAGACTTTGTCTGTTTGATCAAGGCAAATTTGCTCAATGCACTGGAAGCCAAATTTGCTTAACGCACTGGCAGACAAATTTGCTTGTTTTCAGGATGAGACGACTTAAAATAAGTCAAACTCTTCCTTAATTAAGTCAAATGATTTTACGAGAAAGCAAGAGGTAAGTCTCTTAATACTGAAAAAATGTCAACTCGATCTTTCTATATTGATACGGTATAAGATTACCGGTAATAACATCTAGCTAGATTTTGCTAGATACCGTAAGTAGTTTCTGCAGTGTATGTGTTAATATACAGCAACAACTCTGAGATACAGTGGAAACCTCCACAGTCCAAATGTCAATGGTGAAACAAGACATTTTTTATTTCCTCGATCCTTAACCCAGAGCAGGTTTCCAGTGCGGATTAATAATTGATGGGAGTGCAACCACAGCAGCTGCTCCTCCATCTCCGCTGGAGATAAGAACACAACCAGATACCTGTAAGCAGGATCTGCTTTTTATAAAACGCTCAAAAATATGCCGCCGGCTGAAACTGAGACCAGCGTACGCGGAGGAGGAGGGGGGGTTGCAGGGGCAGGGTAGAGAGAAAGTGGGAGAAATTCACTATGAATCTTCCTGGCCGCCAGGGCCTGGGTTTAAGTTGTCTGGTATCTCACAATCATCAGAAGTCAGGAGAAAATAATAATGTGTGTGTGTGTGTGTGCGCGTGTGTGTGTATGTGTGTGTGTGTGTGTGTGTGTATGTGTGTGTTAGTTTGCCTCCCAAATAGCCCGGTGTGAGCATACACGCCATGAGACGATCAATAAGCCATTAACATCTTTTGTTCCGCCCGTGCCTCTCAACCCCAAGGCCCAGAGGACTGTGGGACGCGTCACGGCCATTCTCTTCTCCTCCCTTCCTCTCTTCTCCCTCTCCTCTCTATCCTCCCTTCCCCTCCTCTCCTCTCCATCCTCCCTTCCCCTCTTCTCCTCTACCACCCTTCTCCCCTCCTCCCCTCTCCCCTCCTCTCCTCTCTATCCTCTCCTCTCTCTCTTCTCTTCCTCTCTTCTCCACTCTTCTCCTCAGCTCTCCATCCTCTCTACTCTGCCATCTTCTCTTCTCCTCTCCTCATCTCTCCCCTCCTCCTCTATCCATTGTCTCTCCTCTCCTCTCTACATTCTCTCTCTGTCTCTCTATTCTCCTCTCATCTACACCCCTCTCCTCTCCTCTAAACCCCTCCCCTCTGCTCTCCACTCCTCTCCTCTCCTCTGTGATCAGTCCATCCCAGATGTACAGCACCAGGCCCTTCCTGTAGAGGTGCATACCTCTTACACATGCAGGGCAAGCATGACCTGCTCCACAGAGATTACCTGGCCATTGTGATGAGGACTTACCGGGATCGTTTTTTTCAACGATCGCCGTTTGGCGCCGGGCCAATATTAGCCCCCCTAGACGGAGGTCACTTTATAGCCAAATAGAAAGTGTGTCATTGAAAAGCTTTCAGTCACTTACAGAGCCGTGACGCTGGTGGGAGCGGCAAGGGTAGAATAAATCACCCCCCAAAAAACACACACACGCACAAGCACACGCACACACACACACACACACACACACAACATTCTGCAGTATTAATATGAAAAGGAGGTTCCTTCAACAGCACATTCATTTGCTGAGGGCTAAAAAACAGAAAAAAAATGAACGAACATCATAATATATCTCCTCCAGCAGATTCCATTTCAGAAATGTCAATGCCCACCTCTCTGCAAAACTGAGCAGCATTTCCAAAAAGCTCTCCTAATGCTCCGACCGGTGATTTCCGATGCATCAAATCAAAGCTAATTGCTCCATTAACATTAACAGGCACAATTGCTAATTAAATGTCGCACAATGGCGCCATGTGTCATCTTCATTTACAACTGTTGAAGTAAGGGGTTTATAAATGTTTATGCAGGTTTCAGGCAGTACTTCTGCAGGAAGCCACCGCAATGATTACATTCACAAGTCAAACCGTGCAGATGTCTACTCAATCCAACGGCATAGTGATGTGACGATGAACTGAAACGAAGCCCAAGGCTTTTTATTATTCCCTTTTGAATTTGGATTTGTGATCTTCGGGACAACCTTTTGGCTGCACTCCTTCAAGGATTGACTGGGCGACAAACGGTCACTTCTTAATCTTACCTCGTTGACATTGATGCCATTTCGCCTCATGTAGTCTCTGTCGTTCACCTGGCCTCCCTCCGCAAAGTCCATCGTCAGGATACGCTTCGTCGAAAGATCCCAGTGAATTTTCGGTACCTGTGAAAAATGAAAGAAAAAAAGAATTGTTGTTGGATGATGTTGTAAAAAACACTGCAAAAACGGTGACACGTTCAAGCTAATGGCATTTTGTTTGGCCTCTATTTGGTTCCCTCTTGCTTTGATAGCTTTGGTCCTGCTTGTTCTGGCTAGCTCCACTCACAGTCATGCAGGTGCCATCACAAAGTGATTTGAAACAAACCAATTTCAAGCAAACTTTTTGGATCTAACAATCTCTCTCTCTCTCTCTCTCTCTCTCTCTCTCTCTCTCTCTCTCTCTCTCTCTCTCTCTCTCTCTCTCTCTCTCTCTCTCTCTCTCTCTCTCTCTCTCTCTCTCTCTCTCTCTCTCTCTCTCTCTCTCTCTCTCTCTCTTTCTCTCTCTCTCAAACCTGTCATTACCACTCTGCAACAGCACCAGGGCCACTGGAGAAACGTCTCCTGAAATAGCACATACAAACAGTGATATCATACAGCAGTCGCTTCCATGGGGTCCCCAGTTCTTCATCTGATTTAGTCTTTTTGTTTTAGGTAATTAAAGAGCACGAGCACGTAAAGCTCGGCGACAACACATTTCTCCACCCTGCAGGCAGTACAGCTCATTTAGAGAGAGAGAGTCACTTTCTAGTCTGTCATTTAAGTAAAAGCAAGCAATTCACGCTGATTATAAGGTATGCGTGAAGTGACAAAGATGAAGGTGGCTAACACCACTTGCTGTCTCAGAGATGCGCCTCCTTAGCGTTTACAATCACACAATATGGCACCCTGCTAATTGTCTGTACACATGGATGTGCTTGCCACTGTCAGCCATTATGTAACCGGCACCACAGCCAATTGTAATCTGCACACAACCGTTTATAAAGTCATACAGTATGTTGGGCTGCAGTTGTCATCTCCATCACAATCACTGCTAAAACACACTAAATACATACTTGATTTGACCTCACACACACACAAACACACACCCAAAAGATGAAGGTGGCTAACACCACTTGCTGTCTCAGAGATGAGCCTCCTTAGCGTTTACAATCACACAATATGGCACCCTGCTAATTGTCTGTACACATGGATGTGCTTGCCACTGTCAGCCATTATGTAACCGGCACCACAGCCAATTGTAATCTGCACACAACCGTTTATAAAGTCATACAGTATGTTGGGCTGCAGTTGTCATCTCCATCACAATCACTGCTAAAACACACTAAATACATACTTGATTTGACCTCACACACACACAAACACACACCCAAACGCATACTGTGGAATGGATACTTCACTAATGCTACAGTCTTGCACATACAGTAGACCTAACTAGTCCCCAATAAAACACACACAAACACACAACACTAGCCCTCTTGAGACTTAAGAGTGGCACGCAAGACATCCTACTAACATAATGTAAAAAGAAGGAAGAAGTCTAAATCCCTCTATACAGGCCTTACAATTCCACACACACACACACACACACACACACACACACACACACACACACACACACACACACACACACACACACACACACACACACACACACACACACACACACACACACACACACACACACACACACACACACACACACACACACAGGTCTTTATCTCTATATCTGTTATGTCTCTTTCCTAATAACTTCATTACCTCGGTCACAGTGCATCCCTGAGACTGCTCACACATCATTGATGTTGTGCAAGTTCTGTAAATAAAGGAACTACTGCAAATCAAATTCAGCTTAAAACTCGCCAACAAACGTCAACTTGTTTATTTGACGCAAAAAATGTTTTTTCCATTCAGTTATCATAGTATTTTTGTAGCATGCTCAAAGTCATACTGAATTTCTTTTGATTTCGGAGGCATTTATAGTTGAGAGATTAATAAACGAAAGGATGACTCACCCCATGACTCCTCCAATATAAACGAGGCACACGCACACACGAGCACACGCGCACACACACACACACACACACACACACACACACACACACACACACACACACACACACACACACACACACACACACACCACACACACACACACACACACACACACACACACACACACACACCACTAAAAACCACTGACCTCATTCAATGAGACTTTACATTTACTTGCGATAGCCCACCCAGACACAGGCTAGAGATAAAAAATAAATAAATAAATAAAAAATAAAAACGGAGGTATCAGACTTTAGTGATTATTCTGTCTGCAGAAGTTCTGGCAAGAGAGCTAGTCTGACTCAGAGAGTCCAGAGGGCGGGATTACACATAAATACTATTGATCTCTTTATTCTAATTTCCTTAAGATACAATACGTCATTCTGATAGCATCTCTTATCAAAAACGGCTGGAAAGCTAGAAAACCCTGAAGCCCAGACCGCGGACTAAACGATTTTGACCAACAGAAAATGCACTAATGCATTTGTGTGTATATGTGTGTGTAAGTGTGTATGTGTGTGTGTGTGTGTGTGTCTGTGTGTGTGTGTGTGTCTGTGTGTGTGTGTGTGTGTGTGTGTGTGTGTGTCTCTGTGTGTGTGTGTGTGTGTGTGTGGGCATGATTGTGCATGTGAGGTAAACATAGAGCCAGTGCTCCCCTGAATGCGTATTCAGGGGAGCACTGACTCTATGTTTACCTCACATGCACAATCATGCCCACACACACACACTCATTCAGGACCTCTGTAGGTCTCTGTAAGTGAGAGAGCAGGTGTGTATGTGAGTGTGTAGGTCTCTGTAAGTGAGAGAGCAGGTGTGTATGTGAGTGTGTGGGTCTGTGTGTCCATGTGACCATGATATGTCAGTGTGTGTCTGTGTGCGTCTCTGTGTGTGTCTCTGAGTGTGTGTGTCTGTACTGTATGTCTCTGTATGTGTATCTGTGTGTGTCCATGTCTCACTCGTACAAACCTTGAGGAAGTCAAAGTGCTTGAGCATGTGGGCCACCTTCTCGGCGTTGCGGCCCTCGTTGAGGAAGTCCAGCTCCAGGGGCATGTTCTTCTTGGCCTCCTCCACCAGCCACATGAAGGCAAAGTCTGGGAACAGCCAGTGGACCAAGTGCACCAGCAACTGGACACATCGGGAGTACACAAACAAATGCATTATGATCCCAAAACATCCAATAATAATCACAACTTCTCAACTACAGAGGAAAGATACATACATACATACAACACAAAGACTGTGCCATATCTTCCATGCCAATGTGACATTTTAGTAGTAGGGGGGGTTATAAAAAAAAAAAAGGGCCTAATCGTTACGTGGCGAATAGAAGCACCAAAATTGGTACAACAGACACTCTTTATGATGTATCTCATCATATCAGAAGGGGTGCCCCACATTTCTGTTAATTTAATCATAGTCACCAATCCTGATTGTGGCCATTTGGAAAAACAATGATGAGGCATTGAGCAAATGTAAAATGGCGGAGCGGCTGCAGCATGTGCTGTCCGTCTGTCTGGCTTGTGCATCCCATAATGTAGACGCAAAGCCATTTCTGAGACAGCAGCACTATCGAGTGCATCTGGCCACAGGCTACAGATTACATCGGAGCTGCATGTTGCACTCTCCGCCTGAGCTCTTCTCCCTCGGTAAAACAACAAGACGAATATGATCCCACAAAAGGACTCCCACTTTCAAACACACACACACACACACACACACACACACACACACACAAGCACATGCACACATCCAATAAATACCTACACACACACGCATAAACACACACACACACAAACGCACGGACACACACACAATAACCCCCCCCCCCCCCCCCCTCCCCCCCACACATACATAAAAACACACACACACACACACAAACACACAGAGTGATGACAGTGACAGAGCATGTGAATTAGTGCTCGCGGATTTGGGAGGCTAGTCGGTCTCGGCCTCCCTGCTGGTAATTACCTCCATGACGATGATGTCCTTGGAGCTCTGCGTCTGGACTTTGGGGTGCTGCACCTTGACCGCCACCGTCCTGCCGTCGCGCAGCACGGCCTTGTGCACCTGGGCCAGCGAGGCCGCGCCCTGCGGCTGCTCGTCGAAGCTGATGAACAGCTCGTGGATCTGTGGACAGCACAAGACACACAGGACAAGAACACTATAAACAGCTAACAAGAACCACGGGAGTTGCTTTCTGTTTAGCTGCCTTGGCAGAAGCTTTTACACAAAGCCATTTACAAAGTAGAATACTACTGTAGTACCGGTGCAGTAGCGTTAAGTGGCTGATAGACATGACATAAATGAAAACAGCGCCCCGCTCACATTTACTTTTCAACATTCACATATTTTCACTATAAACAGGCAACAAGAACCACGCCAGCGCTTTCTCCTGCTGCGCTTTCTGTTTACAGTCATTTCCTTTGTATTAGCCGCGTTGTGTATAAGCCGCAGGACAATGTTTTATGCAAGTCAACAGAAACAAAACCACATTAATACCATATAAACTCCCCCTGTGTATTAACCTCATAGCTGTAGAAATTTTGAAAAATCAATGTATAAGCCGCAGCTAATAGTTGGGAAATTACCGTAGTTTCCTTGGCAGAAGCTTTTATCCAAAGCCACTTACAAAATAGAACACAAGTAACCAGTGCAGTAGTCGCTGATAGACCTGACATAAATGAAAACAGTAATCCTCTCACATTACTTTCCAACATTCACATATTTCTTCATCATAAACACTGTGTGATGTGATGATTAGGTGTTCAAGGTTATGGGGTCAAAGGTCATCACCACTGCATCCCACCGTCAGCTTTCCCAAAGTCCAAAGCAATCCCACTGCATCCCACCTTAAAATATCCCAGGTCAGAGTTCATTTCAATCCCATTGCATCCCACCCTGAGCTATCCCAAAGTCCATACCAATCCCACCCTATCCCACCCCAAACTATCCCAAAGTCCATACCAATCCCACTGCATCCCACCCTATCCCATCCCAAACTATCTCAGAGTCCGTATCAGTCCCACTGCATTCCACCCTATCCCACCTTGAGCTATCCCATAATAATAATAATAATAATAATAATAATAATAAATTTTATTTGTATTGCACTTTACACCAAATCAATGACCTCAAAGTGCTACAATGCACACACACACCCAAAAAACAGGATAAAATTAACAAAACAGGATAAAATTGTCCATAGTCCATACCAATCCCACTGCATCCCACCCCAAACTATTCCGGAGTCCGTATCAATCCCACTGCATTCCACCATTTCCCACCCTATGGTATCTTAGAGTCCCTACCAATGCCACTGCATCCTACGCTATCCCATCCTGAGCTATCCGCTAGTCCCTCACAGTAAATCAGTAGTCCTGGCTGTGGCCGAGGCCCCGTGGAGGAGCGCTGGCTCGCTCTGGGCCTGTCTGCTGGGGGAGAGGACAGTGTCTGCCTCTTATCAATCAGAGAGCTGGACTCTGGTGCTTGGCTTGCCATCACTGATGCAGCCAGAGAGAGAGAGAGAGAGAGAGAGAGAGAGAGAGAGAGAGAGCACAGCAGGGCAATCCATCTGCTGCAGGACAGGGCTCCTGAGGGGGCATCAGGCTGCCTCTCTCTCCCCACGTCTTTCTCCTTCTCTCTCTCCCCTCCACTCGCTTTATTTTTCCTATTCTTCTCTTCCCATCCTTCTTTCTTTTTCCCCTCCCTCCCTCTCCCTTCATCCCACTCAAAAGAGCACAAACAGACAAATAGCTTTAGCTGTGCCTGCCAAGCGTTGTCAGAATTGAAATGAAAGTAGCTTTGTGATGTTAGCGCCACAATGTGAGAGGCAAGGAAATCGTGAACACACAAAGCGACCAGAGTGACTCCGGTCACGATACAAGAGAACTGCTTACTACCACTCTTCTCTCTCTTTCTCTCTCTCTCTTTTATTTTAGGCTTCTCTTATTTACACCCAGTGGGCCAAAGAGGAGGGAAAAAAGAAGAGAGGAAGAAGAAGAGGATGCTACAAAAACAGATGACACCACACAGTTAACATGTGGAGGCTGAAGCAAAGGGTGTCAGTAAATGAACCCTACTGTTCTGACAGCATGCCATATTCAAATGGGAATTTGGTTGAAAGAGAGAAAGAGAGGGGTAAAGAGACAGAAGAAGAAGGGGAAGAGGGAGAGAGATAATGACATGAAGACAGAGATGGAAGCAAAGAGGGAAGAATGAGAGAGAGAGAGAGAGAGAGAGAGAGAGAGAGAGAGAGAGAGAGAGAGAGAGAGAGAGAGAGAGAGAGAGAGAGAGAGAGAGAGAGAGAGAGAGAGCGCGAGCATCGGATGCCAAACGTTTGTGTCGCAGATGACCTTGAGCGACCGCCGGCCTGCCGGTGCGGAGTCGACCCAACTTTCCCTCTCGCACGGCACCGATGATTTATTCATGGGCTTCACGGGTGTCAGGTTTGGGCTGCGGCCATCTGTGTCAGTCTAGCCACGACCGCATACGCCAGCCCAGCGAGGTGAGCACAGCGAGGGAGAGAGGGAGAGGGAGGGATAGAGGGAGAGAGAGAGAGAGAGAGAGAGAGAGAGAGAGAGAGGGAGGGTGAGGGGGAAGGGAGAGAGAGAGAGAGAGGGGGGGGAGGGAGGGAGAGAGAGATAGAGAGACAGGGAAAACGACAGAGGGAGAGACAGAGGGAGAGGTGCGGGCCGGGTGCCAGGAGCTGTTTCCGGGTGGCAGGTATGGGGCGCCGTCTGCCACCAGGTAGTGGGTGTCCGCTCGGCTCGACTGGGCCGGGCTGCAGCTAGCCGCTCACCTGCACGACGTGCAGATGGGAAAGCCCTGCTAGGACTGGAGAGGGCCTGGAGCACGGCCAAAGACATGCACACCTATGGAGCATACGGTGTGTCCCCATAAACATAAAAAAGCTGATTCATACCACACACACACACACACACACACACACACACACACACACACACACCCAAGCACATGCAGCAACACACATACCCCCACATATATGACACGCTAAGCAGTGTGTGTGTGTGTGTGTGTGTGTGTGTGTGTGTGTGTGTGTGTGTGTGTGTGTGTCTGTGCCATGCGTCATTTCTTCGGCCTGTTAAGTGGTGGGAGCCTGGATAACAGCCAAAGACATGCGCACCTTTGGTGCATACGGTGTGTCCCCATAAACATGAAAAAGCTGATTCATATACACACACACATACACACACCCCTTCACCCCCACCTCAACACACACACACACACACACACAAAGTGACACATGTTAAGCAGAGAGAATGTGCGTGTGTGTGCGTTGTGCGTCATCTCTCCCGCCTGTGTGGCGCAGCCGTGACAGCGTGTGTGTGTGTGTGTGTTTATTGTGTTTGTCACTCTGCCCGTGTGCTTTGGCGTCAGCGCCTGTGCGTCTGGCTGGCCGTGTGGGCAGCCCGCTGACCTGCTGATCTGACAAAGCACCAAT